>NC_084528.1:15112359-15237359 GCF_024500275.1 Phycodurus eques | reverse complement strand
ATGGATAGGCTGACAGATGAGGTTAGACTGGAGTCCCCATGGAACATGATGTTCGCAGATGTAGTAGTGACAGACAGAACAAATGAATGGTCTTCTAGGAAGTACATAGAGTAATTAATGTATCCACTTTTTGTGACATTTTTGTTTGTTGTCGTGCCATGAGATTTTTCAGTTGTAAAATATGTTCCTTGGCTTCATAAAGATGTCACTGATGGTGTAGTGGTCCACTCGCCTGACTTTGGTGCAGGCAGCGTGGGTTCAGTTCCCACTCAGTGACGGTGTGAATGTGAGAGCGAATGGTTGTCCGTGTCTATATGTGCCCTGAGACTAACTGGCGACCAGTTCAGGGTGTAGTCCGCCTTTCGCCCAAAGTCAGCTGGGATAGGCTCCAGCGTCCCGCGACCCTAACCAGGATAAGCGGTCTTGAAAATGGATGGATGGATGGATGGGCTTCATAAAGGTTGGAAGTCACTGCTCTAGTCAGGTAATGTATTGTAAGCAGTTCGGTCAAACCAACATTACATGACAGAAATAATGGGTGCTAACTTACTGTAAATAAATTACTTTATTGTAATTAAATTACTTCACCCACACCGAAACTTTAGAGCATGATTCGACAGAACGGCAGCATGTTTCGGCACAACCGTTAGTGCTAGCACTAGCTTGCTAGGCTACATAACGTTTTGTTGCCTGCTTGCGAGCCGTATCGTATTAAAAGTACGGGAACATACCTCAAGCAAGCCTTAAACGACCGTCCTCTCCTGAGCACCGGTGACCATCAGCACGTTCCCCCCCCCCCCCATTTTGTTCTTATAAAACAGTCAGCGCGATCCACTCTTGTTGTCGTCGCCACGGTAACGAGTGTATCTGGTCATATTTGAGTTGACAAGATAAATCCCAATGATCGTAAAAAAACGGGATGCGGTGGTATCGGAATACAAGATTTTATTGCAGTAGTCTGACATAGTGTAATCATGAAAGATCAAATTTGTCTTGTAGTCTGATCCGGGCAATACGTGTTGTCTGTCTCAGACGTGTTGTCTGTCCCACGCCACCGACGTGTTGTTTTTATTTTTTCATAACTTTATTGGCCGTCAGATATTTACAGTACTAAGACATGCGACAAGAAATAAAAATAAACTAGCTTTTGGATTCAAATATACTGTCCACGATGGCGACGCGGAGTAAATGTCTTTTGCGGAGCCGATCAATGACGTCATTGATCGGATTGGCAAATTATGACATTAAAGCCGATCAGCATAAAATCGTAAATATCGCCCGATACCGATCAGATCGGTGTAAAGTCTAATAAATACTGTTAAATGAGTGAACAGACATTGTCTCAGTGGACAGTGCCGTTATTGTGAGCATAGCATGATTATTGCTGCAGCAATAATAGCATTTTGGAGGTACAGGATACGACTGCAAACAGTGGCTGGACGGGGATATAAGACATTGCACAGTAATATGTGATTTGAAGCTGTCCTTTTGTCCTACTAAAGCCTCTCGAAAAGAACTCTCCCAGAAGAAAAAGAGAGCTCTTTCGGTTATTCTGCTTTCGCCTCTTTGCTCCACCTGTACTGTGCACCTTTGGTGAGTGTTACTACAATGCCTTGATACCGTTTCCCACAATATCGCAATAAATACCGTCCCGTGAGAATAATACCATAATAAAACCTTATCGTGAGTCATAGATATCATTCCATCCCTAATATATGTACAATGAATATGTACAGTAACGCAATTTTTTATTTACATATTTTTTTACATAAAGCATTACACAATTTTTATTTATGTGTTTGACAGCAAGCGTTCTAATTGATGCGGTAGTTATTGGTTTATTGAGCCAATTTAAAAACATTGAAGGACTGCATCACACAGCCTTTTTAGTGTCCTTGCATTACTGGAGTAGTAGCATTTGTTTTGATTGTCGTATGATGTAATTTTCTGTCATGTTGTAAATGCTACTGTACATTGTGAAGCTCGATTTGAAGAAAACCGTAAATCGAATAGAAATCGCAATATAGCCTAGAAAAAATATTCCCGCTGAAGTTGAGCGCATCTCAGCAACTTTGGCAAGATTATATTTTTTTTTTTTGCAAAAGAAAGCTCCTCCATCCATCGCTTTGCCTTCTTAATTACTGTATGTCACGGTATGTATTTTATCCCAAAGTCCGGGACACAAAGACACAGCATTTATCAGAGCTTCATTTTCCCCAGTACAAATCCCCTAAAAAAAAAAAAAGCACACTGAAATCACTCTGCCAGCCTCTATCCCATTGGTGGGCAATTCTGAGGTCACTGCGGCGCTGCTCTCGAAATAGAACTTCTTTCGATTCAAGGTCGCGCCCCAGAGCATCAGCTGCCCTCTTCAAAGCTGCCCCACGACGCAAGATGGCAAAATGCGCTGTAGTCCCCTCAGCACATACACAATGAATGGGAAAGTCAGTGCACTGCCAAGTGGGGTGTGAAAAGTACGGTGGCCGACAGGGGCAAATGTGCTGCAAAGGCCATATGGTGCAACTGCAGGAATTACGTAAAACAAAAAACACACAACCACATAAAACAATAGCAAAATAAAAATGCTGCAATCACAGAAAACAACAGCAAATGAAAAACCGCTGAAAGATAAAAGGCTGCAATCATAGAAAAATATTTGTGGAGGAAAAAATGCTGCAAAATAAAAATGCTTCAATCACAGAACACAATTGCAAAGTAAAAATGCTGCAAACAAAAATAAACAAATCCCTAAACAACTGCTGCACGGTCACGCGACACAATGGAAGGCTGCCAGGCCACTAGGGATGCGACCTCCAGGACGGAACAATCCTGTGAGACCAGAGGATGCCTTTCATAGATGGTAGCTACACCAGCGCCTTGTAGCAGCCCGACTAACCGATGTGCCTATTTGGTGGCCACGTTGGGGAGGTTGTCATTCCAGCATTTCTCTCTCGAAGTTGTTATGGGATTTGTGTGCGTTTTGTTGTCTTTGCAGCATTTTTCTTTTGCAGTTGTTTTTTGTGAATGCGGCATTTTCATCTTGCAGCATTTTTCTTTTGCTGTTGTTTATTGTGATTGAAGCATTGTTATCTTTTTATGTGGTTATGTGTTTTTTGTTTTGGATCATTCCTGCTAGGCAGCATATGGCTGTTTGCAGTGCATTTGCCTCTGTTAATGGCCTTTAAAAATACAGCAGCCATCAAGCCACAGGCCATTTTTTAAAATCATTTAAGTTATTTTTTTTCCTCATTAATGTACACACAGCACCCCATATTGACAGGAAAAAAATTTTATTGTTGAAATTTTTTTGCAGTTGCAGGGACAGAGAGACTGGTTACAATCGAAGAAAATATGAATGTGGCCAAGTACGGGGATATCCTGGACGAAAACCTTCTCCAGAGTGCTCAGAGCCTCAGACTGGCCCAAGGTTCACCTTCAAAAAAGACAATGACCCTAAGCACACAGCTAAAATAATAAAGGACTGGCTTCAGAGCAACTCCGTGACTGTTTTTGAACACCTCAGCCAGAGCCCTGACTTAAACCCAATTGACCATCTCCGGAAATACCTGAAAATGGCTGCCCACCAACTTTCACCATCCAACCTATATCTGCAAAAATTTCAACAATTCCGTTTTTTCAGTCAATATGGGGTGCTGTGTGTACATTAATGTGGAAACAAAATATCCTTAATGATTTTAGCAAATGGCTGCAATATAACAAAGAGTGCAAAATTTAAGGGGGTCTGAAAACTTTCCGTACCCACTATGTGTGTGTGTGTGTGTGTGTGTGTGTGTGTGTGTATATATGGCCCGACGATTAATAGGTTAGCTGATTTAATCATAATCGGCCAGTGTTTGCCAATTAAACCACCATATATTCTTAATTTCTCATGGAGCATTTAAGAGCTGTAAAAGCACTGTTAAATGTCAGAGTCACGCAGAATGTCCTTGTGCTGTTTGTCCACTACATGGAGCTCTGACTCCAGTCAATCTCTCCTGAGAAAATGATGTGGACCGTGCGCGAACACTGCACTAGAACAACAATGGTAGAGTACCGTGTTACGTTTGTGCTGCAGATGCTCCTGAGCATGATATTGCTACAGCAAAAGTATATCCCACGTTCTTACATCCACCGCATATATAACCAAAAGGGCAAGCAGCAGAAAGTTTTGGCAAGTTTCAGCATTTTTGTGTGAACACACATTCCTGTTTATGGGAAACAAAACAAAAAAAACAAAAAACTAAGAAAACTAATTAAAAATCTAATTTAAAAAAAATAATAATAAGGAAAAGATCGACTGGTTCCGTGTTGAAGACTTGTCACATTGCTACTTAAATATTATTTAAAATGCTTTATCTAAAAAATAAACTGCTTACAGATAGGCCTTACACGATCAGGATTTTTGGGGCCGATCACCGATCAGCAAGTTTAAAAAAAATGATAACCGATCACTGATCCGATCACAAGATGGAGCAATGTGTCTATTTACATGACTTGTTCATTTATTGTATAAACTTGTGTCCTGTATACTGTATCCATCAATTTTCTGTACAGCTTATCCTCACAAGGGTTGCGGGCGTGCTGGAGCCTGTCCGTGCCAGCTCAAATTATTCTCTAGCATTTTAGACAAAAGTTAAAACCTCAATGATCTCTAGGGGGCATTCAAGGATTGGCCACTGACATAAATTTAGGTAAAATCAACATGACAGAAATAATGGGTGCTAACTTACTGCAATTAAATTACTTTATTAAATACTGTGAATGACATGCTTACGATAACTTTCTCACTGTCCCAACTATATGGACGGTGTTGTCCAGAGTTTGAGACCGTTTGACACTTTTCTCCCCCCACCCCCACACTGCATTGCTTGAACGTGGCATGCTCCTCGTGTACATTCTTCAGGTGCTCGATCAAATTTGTTGTGTTGAAGCATTTAGATGACGTTCCCCACGACGTACTTCAGTTGGGCACAGACTGCAAATAACTTTCGTGTTGTTTGTATGAGACACCGCAAAATAGTCCCACACCGACGACGTGTGTTTTCACCGACAAGATTGAAAAAACTTTATTGGCCGTCAGATAGTTACAGTGCTGCACTACAAGACACGTGACAAGGCTAAAAATAAACTAGCTTTTGGATTCATACGCGACAAAGACGCGGGGTTAAATGTCTTGTGCGGAGCCGACCAATGAAGTCATTGATCGAATCGCCGACTTATGACATGAAAGCCGATCAACATAAAATGCTAATTATCTGCCAATACCGATAACACCGGCGTAAAGTCTACTTACAGATGATTTGATTTTGAAAAAAAACACCAGAAAGTGCACATGTACAGTACATGCGACACAAGACTCTCCGTAACTTCCACAAACTAAACTTAGCTTTTAGTTTCTCAGTCGGGAGGTATCACTTCAACGTACTTCCTTGAAATTAATTACAACTTTCTGGTCTGTCACTGTGACATCTAAAGCGTTATAGAATGAGCAAAAAAAATAGCTTTTAGGTATAGTTGAGGATAGGTTACAAAGTAAAAGCAAATAGGTGGTACACTGCCTTTGAGGACAAATAAATGTAACCAACAGTTGTCCAATTTTAGGAGATTTGTGCCAGGATTACAGTGGAGCCTTGAGTTTAATTCAGTCAATGAACATGCATATAACTAAAAACTATCATACATCAAATAATCTTTGAAATGAATAGAAATGTCAATAATCCGTCACAGCCCCACATCATGCTCCATCTGGTGTGCGCACCTTGGCCACCAGGGGGGAGGGGGCAGTATAATACAGACATGGAGAAAAATGAAAAAGAGTTTCACAACTAAGTGACTGAATAAAGTAATTTTTTTGCAGATAAGTAAAATAAAATATACGCCTGTGAGTATTGGTATATGATCTGTCTACGTGTTGCTGCAACATTTATGCTCAAATTTCCGTTGCTTAAACGGAAATTTGAACATAAACAACTTAACACTGTGACATAGATGTTATTCGTTAGCTTGTCTATGGTGTTGAAAATTGTGTGAGCATTACGCTAGCAGACTTTCCTAAGGCAAAGTGATGTGGTGGTTTTGAAATAACATGCAATTCTTTGTTTAGTTTGACAGTAAACGTTAACTGGCAGTGGCAATAACCAACTTAGTCTTTTTCAAAAAATTATACACCGTGAAAATTTTTTTTTACTTGTAAAGTGAGTTGAGTTCGCTGCCACCATCTACCGCTCGTGTCGTGAAGTTTTGCTTGTACATCAAAGCAAAAAAAAAAAAAACGAGCGACCACTCATACCTCGAAAAACTCGTAAGGCCGGTCACTCGTAAGTGAAGATACCAATGTATTACATTTCAGGGTAAACATTTTGTTTCAATTACCTGTACAAGTAGCATACTTGGGATGGTAAATAAGATAAGATTATGAAGATGTTAACTAACTTTATACAGGCAAGTAATGACTTTTGGCAAGTACATCGAAGCTAATGTACCAAATACACGTAGCTCAAATGGTGAAAAGCAAAAGACTTGTGCAACACAAATACAATACATGCGTTATTGACGACTGTGAGTCCGACTTTGTAAAATGATAACGACTTCAACACGCGATGCCCTGAATAAACGTCGCAAAATTCGCTGTGCTACAAGGTTCTCGTGCAGCGGTGGCGACGTGGGTTATTTTACATATATCGTGTAGTGGTTGGACCTTGGAGGCCCGACTGCCAGCAATGTGGGAGCAAACTGAGAGCAAACATTAGCATTAGCTTGGCCACCATTAGCAAATAATTGCGCTAATATCTTAAATAGTGGAGCTAATTCAACGCAGTTACGTATTCCACCGTAATTAACAACTAAACCAACTCTTGCGCGGTCGTGACACAATCGCACTCGAATTATTAGCCTTAGCCTAGTTTAGCTTAGCCGGAGCTACTCACATTTCTTGAGCCACTTCATCCAGTAGCGAACGACGAGGCTGCTCTGCTTCTTGTTCTCAATGCACCAGCCGGAAAGGCTCTGGATAGACTCCATGGTGTTGGATATTCCTTGAAAGCGTCGGTCCAGAGAGGCCGCCAACGAAGCGTTGGAGCTGCGGGCTCCGTGGCCGGTCACAGCTCCAGAACCGCCCGCCATCTTTGCTGCTGTGGCTAAGCTCGGTTGAAGTCGAAGAAGCTTCAGTTGGGACGGAGGAGGAGGAGGAGGAGGAGGAGGAGGATGATGATGATGGCCGCTAAAATCGTGCTGGTCGGCTAGCAATGATGGCATACAGGCACACGGACCGTACTTTTCAATTCTACTGTTTTGTACAGTCGTAGTAGTAGTTACCCATTTTCCATTCGTTTTTAAAGGGAACATTTTACGGCAAATTGCATTTTTAATGCTTTGTACAGCAGTTGTGTTTCCAGACCTCCTGGGTGCTCCAAACAAGACGAATGATCAAACATATATTTGTTAAATAACGTAGAAAGAATAAAATGAAGAATAAATAAATTACCAATACTGAAAGAAAGCATTGCAATAATTGTATACAATTGTAAATAAACATGTAAAGCTGCTCCAATGTTGTTCCTTTTGAAAGGGCTTGAAACAATGTTAAAATGACTTCAAAATATTGGGACATCTGGAGTAATTTTTAATGGTAGGTTAGGAGCGCTTTGTGACCTTCCCCAGCTTGGTTGACAGACAGAGAGGTAGATAGATGAAGAACAAAAGGTTCAACAATTAATTATTTGACAATTATTTATAAAATTGACAACTATTTTATTAATCATTTAAGCTATTGTTTACCTTAAAATTGTCAAAATCCTCTGATTTCAGCCTGTTGTGCTCAATGAAAGCACTGATTATTTTGGTTTAATCAAAGTAAGTCATTTGAAAACTGAAAAACAATAACTAACACTTTTGCCTATTTTCAGACACAATCACAGACCAAACCACTAACTGAATCATAATCAATTTGTGCTTGTGCATTTTCCACACTGTAAATCTTAATGTCCTGTTTTCAATAAAGGGATGTAAATTTAAGTTTTTTTTATCAGATTGACAAAATAAATGCCAGATTTTTAGTTAGTTGCAGCCCTACATATATGAACCCTTTAGATTTATTGGGCCATCACTATTTGCCTATTTTTGAAAAAGTGCCTGTGAGTAAGCCATTCAAGTCTTCCAGCACACATCGAAAGTGGGTCGAGTTAGCGTCAACTACCGAAACTCAACAGTATCATTTGATTGCTCGCTAGTTGAAGCAAGCAGCAGACCACAACAAACACATCAACGAAATGTCTAGAATTCTTGATCTATGATGTAGTTTGACCAAAGCATGTCAGACATGTTATGAGGACATTAGGGAACTGTTTTAAATGTTTAAAAATAAAATAAAAAAAGGACAATACTTCTACTTTAAAATGTCTTCAGAAATGGACAATTCCAATTGACTCAGAATTGCAGTCCGAATCAGTTATTTTTTTCATCTAAATAAAGCTTATATACAGTCTGTGTGGCTACATATCAAAGAGCATTCTTTTTTTGATTTATTGACCTTGACCATAAGAGAAATCCATCATTTACTGAAGGGATGGACTTTTATTGACAACTGAACTCAGAATACACTTTCAGTGGTCTCACATCAGAAATATCTGGCCAAGTGATTTATATCACTATGTAGTCTTACAGAACATCCTTAAAAAAAAAATTCAGGCATACACACAAACACACATTCATTCACACACACATTCATACATGATCTGCCACATTCCAAAAAGGTTTTATTGATCATCCTTTTCTAACACCCCAAACTGTCACGTGTCCTTGCAGAACAGTTTTTAATCAATCCAAGTTCAAGTCAATCAGTCAGTTGTGAAGTAAGTTCAGGGGCTTTTTGGAAGGAACGAGGCAAGGAGGGAGGGTTGTTGTGAGGTGTTGAGACTGAAGCGCTTGTGTTCGTCTGTTAAGCTCTTCAGTCGTCCGCACTGTCCAGCACACTCTTACTGAGAGCCAGATCCCAGTAGTGTTCAGTGCCGTGCTTTTTGAAGTGTTCCCTGGCCATGTTTTCTGTGGGGCACTGCTTGAACTTCACATCTCCAAAGGAGCGCTCTTTGGCTGTGCCCTAGAAGAGCATTCATTGGAGGACTATAGCAAACCAGCACAAATATATATGTTTAAGGAGGAAATGGGGCACATAACGAGACACTCACCTCCCAAATTAACCAGCACTTGTTGTTCCTCCTCGTGTCGTCATCACCGTCTGGATCTGGATGTACGTCAGATGTGAGCTTGCAGTATGTTAAAAAGACTCAAAAGTGTCTCTTACCGTCTCTTTTGGAGTTATGCTCCTCCCATTTAATTCTGTGCATCATGAGCTTCTTGAACTTCTTCTGAGATTTAGGACCTGAAATAAGAGACACCAAGTCACAAGGAGAACAGCAGCCATATCATCAAGTACAACAGCACAACATAATGACACTCCATACAGTGCCTTGAAAAAGTGTATAGGCCCTTCTCAAATTCATTCTATTTTTGCATAGTTTCCCCACTCTAACATCTATGATCATTAAACAAATGTAAATATCAGACAAATATAACCGAAGGGAACTTAAAATGTTGGTTTTAAATGGTGATTTCATTTATAAAGGCAAAAAAAACAAAACTATTCAAAGTTACCTGGCCCTGTGTGAAAAAGTAATTGCCCCTAAACCTAATAACTGGTTGGGCCATCCTCAGCAGCAAAAACTGAAATCAAGCGTTTTTCTATAATTGGCAATGAGTCTTTCACATCTCTGTGGACATATTTCGGCCCAATTTTCCTTGCAGAATTGTTTGAACACAGCAAAAACGGAGGGTTTTCAAGCATCAATGGCCTTTTTAAGGTCATGCCACTGCATTTCAATCGGATTCAAGTCTGGACTTCGACTAGGCCAATCCAAAATATCTATACTAGGGTTACAGCTATCAAATATTTTTAGATTCAAGTATTCTACTCATTATTTGCTTTATTAAACACAACAACGTATGCATGTGAGGTGCAGGTATTACATATGTCCACTTGGGGTTGTCATCCTCACATTCTACTGTAGTATCTTTGACTTTGAGTGTGTATGGCTTGATAAGGCCCCTGCCTGGCTGAGTGCGGGAGTAAGCGAATGAAATTGTAGAGTTGGCTGGCAGTTATCTGGCTAATCTGTGAGCCAGTCCGCAGGATGTGTGTGAGAGTTTTGGCCAGAGAGCTCCTGTATGAATTTGCTTATTACGCATTTGTTTTCTTACCATTTGTTCAAGAAAGCGATTGTAAGTGCACTGGCAGCTGTATCTATCATTGATAACTTGAAGGGGCTTCACAATACATTGTAACTAGCGATGGTAGGCTATTTTAATTCGCTAACAATACGTTACGTAGGCTTGTGTTGTGATACACATTGCATTTTATCTTCCTTGTTAAAGGGACTCTAAGCAGATATCTGTGTTTTGTTTTGTAAATATCTTTTAAGGTACAGTTTCCAAAGACTTATAGCAATATAGTGCTGAATTGTTTAGATATAGCTAAAGCATCTTCACTGTTCTTTTGTATTCAAAATTGCTCTTTAACCAAGCAAAAATATAGTTTATCCAAATACTCGATTGTTGGATAGAATTTTCAAGAGGATACTGGAGGACTAAATATTCGTTAGGTAAAGCCCTACATTCAATACCCCCATTATATTGTCGTATTTGTATTTAATAAAACCTTTGCTTTGGGTCCCTGTGCCCTTAACCTGCAAAACAAATTGCTCCGCAAAGTTAGAAAGTTGCTCCTCAAATGAAAAAATGATTAGCTAAACTCCTCAAAGAAAAACTTTTTTTCGAGCCTTGCAGCTCGAGCATTACAACGCACACAATGCTGCTTGACAATATCGTTGGTCTTAGCTCCTCACCTCCTTCAACCACAACCAAGTTGACATCTTTATGCAGAACTACAGTTCCAGTCAGGTACAGCTGGTTGGCATTGGCTTCCACTTTAAACTTCTTAGCTGGATTTTGTAGGTTACGGATCCTGTGCAGGGACAGAAGATTCTGTTGGATCCATTTCAGAGTGGTAGCACATTTGATTGAAGTGTATGTGTTCCCTACACACCTGTACACTGTAATGTGAACCCCATTGGTGAGATCCTCTTTCAACCTCTTCACTTTCTTTTCTTTGCGCTGCTCTGCTGTGAGCTTTCGCGCCGCGTTGGCCTCCTCGTGGGCTCTGCAAAAGGCACAAGTATTCGTCAAATAGGAAAGTTATAAGATTAACTGAAAAGTGGAGTGATTGAGGACTAACTTCTGCCTCTTGGCCATCTGTGCTCTGACGTGGGCCTCCACCTTGGTGGGGTCCTGAACTGCCTCAGTCCCCAACACTCTCATCAGGTTGGAGATGCGAACTGAGAAAAATGATACAATATGTTAGCTATGTTCTACTTCATTTCGACTACTATTCTTACGCTTTTGTGGCTACCTTTGGGCTCCGGTGGAGGCATCAGACCTAGACGGACCTTTTCTTGTACTTCTTTTTGGCCTTCCCGTCGAGTCTGTCTTCTCAGCTTCTTCTGTTCTTTCTTGGTCAAGTATACACCCAAAGTGACTGGCTTGTCTTTGTCAACTGAGGGCAGAAAACACACACACAAACACTGTAACCGGTTTAGTCCTTGAGGATTATGTTTGTGATGCAGTAAATAAAGAAGTTTCACATCATACACTTACTTGGAGGGCTAATTTGAGCAGGATGTTCCACCAAATTGGTCACTCCGAAAAGCACCACCTCAGCAAGTTTGGTTTCTGGCTTTCTTCATTGGATTCAAAAAGAGCATAAAGGTTGGACCCACCACTTTAGGACTCACAGACGTACATATTTTTTACATTGAAAGAACATTCTCAGCTCAAAGATCTAAATGTAGTGTTATATGTATGTGTTGTTATAGTATATCGTCAAATGAGATTTTGTTTAACCTTGGAGATTCCCCTGCATGAAACTGAATGTTAGGATTTATAATTTCTGTCTTGTTAATTTATTTTATTTCTGTGTGCGTGCAAGTTTCTTACATCTCTATGTTGGTGGGCAAGATGAATGAGTCCCACCACTCGATGTTGGGCACTTCGCTGTCTCCAATGTCCTTCCTGGGAGCAATCAGAGCCAGCTTGGTGGACGCATGGATTCCAGTCTTCTTCGCAGCCTGGGAAATCTCATTCTGTAACCTCTCCAACTGGGCCTGCCAGAACAAACATAGGGGAAACTCACTTTGCAAATATTCCATCTGATGGTTACACAATGGACAATGTCGAGTAAAATCTGACCTTTGTTCGAATTCTTTGAGCGATCTTCTCAAATCGACCCTGCTCGTGGAATTTGAAGCTCTTGCGAGTCCGTTGAGGTGCTATTATCGTTACACGATTGTCAAAGTAGGAAGTGGACTCCAGCTCCTCCCCGGGTTTCTCTTTGAGTTGCTGACGGAACTGTTCTCTCTTCACCGCCCGAATATTAGCTGGAGACAGGTGAAATGTCAGCGTCCAATAGAACCATCATTTTGTTGCAGAACTATATCAACTATACACAACTGTTATTGGACAGATTTCATAACATATGATTGCTTGCAGTATTTCCTTTTTTAATAATAGTGGTTTTCCATGAAGATGGTGTTAGCTATAAGCCACAAGCGTCTAATTTACCATCCGCTCAGGTTTTAACTCTAGGTACTGTGGCAAGTTAACACTATAAATTTACACAAAACACACAATGTATGCAAATTATTATAATTATAGACCCACACAGTACTTTTCAGTAGTCTGTACTTTTGTCTATATGACAAGTTGTATATAATTGTCTATTATATATTGTTTTAAAAAATCCTCTCAATACTCTGGCATTTAGCAAATAGAAATAATGTTGGCAATACTAATTAACCTAAAACAGGAACATTTTAGTCTGATTTCACGTCAGACAGTCAGGTGAAAAAAAACGTTTGTCTCTTTTTATACAAAGCCATGACTATCTGCTGTTCCTGCTGTACACGCCTTGGCCTCTTGGAGGCTGTGTGGTGCGATGCATACATGGAGCTGTGTATTACAGCAAGTTAAAAAAGAATAGAAAACTATTAAACTGATATTTCTCAGATTAGGAAGAATACATGCCATTGAGTATTGTTATATTGTCTGTCTGTATGTGTTACTATGGTGTTCGTGTTTAAGTATTCGTTATTTGAAGGTAAATCCCTCCCGTGATCTAATGCTAATGTTAGCTTGCCCGTCAACAGGGTTTTACATTGACTGATAGCATCCATCCATCCATCCATCCATCCATTTTCTGAGCCGCTTCTCCTCACTAGGGTCGCGGGCGTGCTGGAGCCTATCCCAGCTGTCATCGGGCAGGAGGCGGGGTACACCCTGAACTGGTTGCCAGCCAATCGCAGGGCACATACAAACAAACAACCACTCACACAGAGTCACACCTACGGGCAATTTAGAGTCTCAAATTAATGCATGTTTTTGGGATGTGGGAGGAAACTGGAGTGCCCGGAGAAACCCCACACAGGCACAGGGGCACGGGGAGCACGTTTTAGATAGCATAAGCTATCTAAAACGTGTGTCTTGTATTTAAAATTACAATGTGAGTAAATATTTTTGTTGCGCGTTTAGTTTTACAGTTAACTCCAACTGGGGTTTCAAAAAACAACTTAAATAATGCTCAGGGAGGGCAGATGAACATGCGTCACACGCTTGCTACAAGCAACAAAGTAGGGCTGCACAGTTAATCGAATTTGAATCATGATCGCGATTTTGGCTGCCACCATGTTTTACATTTCAAATGCGCTATGCACTGCAGCATAGTGCCCACAACCTAGTCAGCCAGCCACAAGGGGGTGAACGTATGGTTCAGGCTTCATTAAGCTCAGGCACTGCACTCAAGTGCCAACTTCAAAATAAAAGCCTAAAATGGCATTGATGTCCAATGTAGGAATATATGTAGCTTTTATTTTTAAGTTGGACCTCTCAGCATGTTGGCGGAGAGGTGGTATGTCACAGTAAGACATTATTGATAATCGTTGTAGCGGCTGCCTTGACTTCAACTTTTCAGCTGGCCTGACCGCAAAGAAAAAAACACCAGGAGTAAATAGAGAGGGAAATCACAACTGTCTAGTTCTTTGCAGTTTGTGACTGTGCACGACTGACCAATGGTCAAGCAGAACAACGGAGATGGACTGCCTTTGACAATTCACTATATTGACGACGGGGATTTTCAAATGAAATGTCTGTGCTTACAGCCTAATGTTATTGCCTTCTCTGCTTTTAAAGTATTGCTTCCATTAAGTTGCAATTTGTGATTGCACTTTGTGATAGAACATTTAATCAGTTAGCCCGTGCTAAAGTCAAATTTTTTTGGGTAAATTTATAATTTTTTGCATTTATTTATCATTTATTCACAGTTAAAGATTAATTTTCAACTGAAAACTGACATTGCTAATACGTAGTGCAATAAAATATTTTCCCCAACATGAGGAATAATCATGATTACAATATTGACAAATAATCGTGATTATTATTCTGGCTATAATTGTGCAGTCCCACAACAAAGGGTGCACTCAGGGTGTGTTTACAACGCTTGAACTTGCACACACAACCGGTGACACGGCACCGGTAATCGTTTTTCTTCGAATATAACGTTTTTATGATCGTGAGAAGCCAAAATTGAAATCATGATTACATTTTGATTACAAATTCAAATAAATGTTATGTAATAGTCAATAATACCGCAAAATCGCTTCACAATGGCAGTGTTGGACTGCAAACATCTCATTCCCCCATTACGTGTCTGCCAGGCAACTTTATTTCAATTTCTTAACCAGTACTTAAAATGATGCCTGTACAGTTATTAACGCTATAACAGTGACACTTTGAGCCTGGAACAAAACAATTTATATTATTTCCTAAGGGAAAATTGGTTTTATGATCACAATAATGCCTATTTTTTATTATTATGTAGCAAAAACTGACATACCTTTGAGCGTGGGCATGCGATGTGTGAGCTCAACCTCTTTGCCAGTGGCATCAACTGTTCTACCCTTGTCATCCAGAATGAGCGGCGTTGGCTTATTCACTTCCTTCACTTCCACTTTCCTAGAAGAGCAGACAGAAAGAAGGTGGAAACATTTTCAATGACCGAACATCCACACACAGTTTTGCACCTCGCTGAGTACTTTATGGTATTACTTACGGTGGGGCGATTCCCATGGCGTGAAGGTTGGCCAGTGCCACAAAGTTGTGAGGGATGACATTTCCCAACACTCCAAGGATGTTGGGCTTCATGGACATCTGGGACTGGAGGCGCGCCTGCTCCTCTGCGACCTTGCGAGCCTTCTCGATGGCGTCGTTCATGAAGCTGGCAGCCTGCGAGGGCATGATGGACCCGCCTCCACCGGCGTGGCAGAGAAGGCGGGACATCGGAGATTCCATTTGTGTCTGCGGGGTTAGAAAGGAGGCAGCAGCAAGTGTCAGCACTGCATTGGTATTTTCTCCCTGCTACTGTGTTATCAATCCCTAAATGCATGAAAAAACAGTCAACAACCCCTGTAGAACAAATGTCACTGAAAAACACACACTACATATTTTTGTGCTCTTTGTGTAACAACCTAAGAATGGCGCCTAAACCCCTTAATCCTTCTAAGGTACCATGCTAGCAGAGGAGTAGCTAGGGTTGGCCACCGGTTGACGGCAGAGTAAGCAGGGTGGTAAACTTCTCAAGATGATGCAGAGAAAGGCTCGGATTGCTATTGGCAGTGGAAGTTAATGCCTGATCAGCTGCTAAAGGCTAGCTGATCTACATGTGGTACAACTTGCCCAACTCAAGACAGTCGTCTGGGGAATATGTATTTTTAAAAAATGAGCATTTATGTACCACTGAGTCGAAAAATGAAATGTCTAACAGGAAAGTAGCAATTGGTATTTTTACATATT
Source organism: Phycodurus eques (assembly GCF_024500275.1). Lineage (NCBI taxonomy): Eukaryota > Metazoa > Chordata > Actinopteri > Syngnathiformes > Syngnathidae > Phycodurus > Phycodurus eques. The sequence continues at coordinate 15,221,411 of NC_084528.1, read as the reverse complement.
GCAAAGCGGCAATATAGACGCTAACGTCCTTGCACTTTGGGTGGATTTTTCAGAACTCAATTTGTAAGCCATTTATTTTCAATAGTAACGTAATAAGGTGTTTGATATGATAACCCCAGTTTGGCATATACAGTGGTACCTTGACTTAGAAGTTTAATTCATTCCATGCCCAAGCTTGTAACTCAATTTGCTCCTACATCACATCAATAGTCCCCCATTCAAATGAACTGAAATTCCATTATTGTGTTCCAGCCACCAAAAAAACATTTTTGTTACCATCCAGCCATCCATTTTCTGTACCGCTTATCCTCAATAGAGCTTTTAATTAAGAAAAATAGCACAGTATTGTATAAAAACATACGAAAATGGCAACTGTACGTTGGGACAATCCGGAATTCACAACAACAGGGCATGGCAGAGTGAGTGATGTCAGGAACATAGCTGCTTAGTCTTTGTCTGATCTTGATGACATGAGATATGGGTTACTGTAGCTGCCTGTGAGTGTAACAATTTTATACTTGTTTGTTTGACTGTTTGAACCGTTCCCAAAAAAACAAAAACAAAAGTCTAAAAATGCATTGGTGACTCTCGCTTTCATTTTTGTTCACTTCACTCCAGCAGCAGCGTATCTGAAGGTCGCTCGTAATTCACATTTTGGCTCGCAACACAAAGCAAAAACAAAAATCAACCACGTGATACTTGTAAGTCATAAATTGGGAGCACTCGTAAGATGCAAAATAGTGAACGTTCACTGTCATGACCTGTGCAGGAGATGAAATGTTCAGTTGTTTCCTTCGCTGTTCTATCTGCTTTGTGGCTTCCTCCATCATCTGTTTGATCTAATGATACAGAAAATAAGTCAGAAAATTAGTGTTTAGTGACAACATAATCATGTACATTAGAGCTGCACGAGACTGGAATAAAATGACTGCCATTTTGTTTAACGGCGATATATATTGTGATGTTAAAAAATTCAGGATAATATACACGTAGTGGTGTCACGATACGAAAATTCTGAGTTTGCTACTATACCTGCATAAAATACCTCGATACCGGTACTGAAACGATACCACGGCAAAATTGTAAAACATCAGGAAAAGCAGTGGAATGAAAACTGACAAAATAGCTTCAAATACTTTTATATTAATATAATAATATATCATATAACTTATCAGGGTCATTTGATTGGCAGTTAAAGGTCTTACATCACAGTCCAGCAGCTCGAGGGCGGGCCTTATTTTACATTTTATTTATCCAACCAGGTAAAAGCGTATTGAGACATAAAAGCTCTTTTTCACAAGCCAAGAGGCAGCTGAAATTATACATGCAGCAAAAAATATACAATACATAACACAACAATATTCATACAATAAATAAAGACAAAAAATAACAGATTCAAATGAATGGCGTCTGATTTAAAAACAGTGACAAAGCTCAAATGCTTTCAAGTACATGGTGTTTTTTTGTATTCATTCAAATTTGGCAGGCTTTAAGCAGGGCTCTACATTAACTTTTGCACTAGTAGCACTGGTGGCCAGCACATGATTTGGTCGCCCCCTTTATTGAGGAGGTACAGTATGACCTGACCATGGCATACCATACTTTCTTATGAAGATTGACAGTGACTCAAGATATGATATTTGCAAAATATGTTACTGTGAACAAGAAGTTTATCTGCAATAAGCAGTTGCAGACAAAATAGGTCAATTAAAAAAAAAAATGCTTTATTTTTATTTGCTCTTTTTTCTTTTTTTTTTTACTCAGAGGGGCCAGTTTTTATAGTGAGGGCTCCTCACACTCTTCCTCTGGAAAAATCCACTTAATTTTTAGCATTACCACAACCATATGATTGATATACATTTAAAAATGATTGAATAAGTGTACCACCACCATGTAAATGTATCGTTTATGATTATTCACACTAATTTGCAATTTTTACTAAGAAAAACAAACCAATTTACCTATTTAAAATCATAGTCCCAAAAAGAACAAGAATAAATCATTACTACTGCAATTATTACACTTTATTTTAATGATAGTTTGTTTTCCTATAGATTTCTCCTTAAAGGAGTCTCGGCTTTTTAATTTTGCACATATCTTCATATGTCTATTGTATAAACAGGTGATTAGGGTTGGGCATCGAGAACCAATTGGAACCGAGACTAACGTTCCGGTTGTCACGGAATCGTTCACAATTAAAAAATTCAGTTCCCAGTTTTGATGCCTAGTCTGCCGACCTCAAAGAAGAAGTGGCAAAAACCAATGAAGCAGCCATAAAAACCAACAAATAATGCAGGCGTGTAATGGTAACCCATGTCCTCATTAAAAGTTAACATCCAAAAAATTAAGTATAAACACTCTAGGCTGCTCCGTGGGTCGTTTGATGGGTTAGAATTTAGAGTAACGCCTGTGCTAGTCTTATTAGCATGTCCAACCAGGTTGCTCTGCTGGTCACTTATTCATTTTACAGTACATTGACTGCATATCAATACACCAACATTGCGCAGGACACTCCGATGTGACTACTGTGGACGTACATTGTGAAGACGATGCTCAAACGATTTATTGTGCAGCCCTAATGTACAGTGCAAATATGCTGGTGGTTTTCCTGTACCTGCATTTTGCTGAGCATTGCCGGGCTCTCTGATGGTGGTCCCGGTATGACCTCTGGCTCCTCAATCTCCTGAAAGCGGGGTACCCGTTTGCGTTTGGTGACCGTACCATCAGTAGCGGTGGCCACAGCACTTTTCACTCCTGCTGTTTCCGTCTCATCGCTAAACACCTCCTAAGAGCACCCCACCAGCAGACAAAACACATCATCTATCAAATCTTTGAGTTTGAGGTCAAAGTATTAATATCTGTGTTTGGGTGCTACTTCTCTACCTTCAGGTCTCTCTTGCGTGTCTTTTCTCCACTTCCTTTGTTGCTACGGGAACTGCGGCTCTCCTCCAACACTTCGAAAAGACGCTCCACAAAACTTCCAGCTGACTCATTCAGGAAAGGGTGCAGTTGGTCTGAGAGGAATTGAGTCTAGTTCAACAACTGAACACGACCTCAAGCAAATGTAGTGCTCAACATAAAAGTGTCCATCCCAACAGATTTGTTTTTAGAGAACCTTGAGTTTCCTTTCAGAATCAATATTTTCTATGATAAAAGGGAAATTACTCAATTATGTTGAGCAAAAGTGGTTTCCAAGGATGGAGTGCAGGTATTAAAGGCACAATTAATTCAACATTTTTACAACTTCTGGCTGGGTGACACTACACATGATGCTGCTTTTTGACTGAACAAAGGACTTACATACTGTATTTGAGATGAGGTATTCATTTTAAGTCAGGCCTTAATTTGAAGAGGCCTTTATTTGCAGTAATGCTTGTGTGAATGAAACTTGGCATGCTGCTGTCATATGATTCAAAAAAGGTGTTTATTTGTAGTCAGGCATTTATTTCTTGCCGTTTTGAGGCAGCGTTTATCCGTATGTGTTGGTGGATCTAGAAAAATTGTTGTCTGATAATTGAAAAAAGGAGGTGTATTATTTGAGGCTAGGTGTTTTTAAGTTAGTTGGAAAACCCTATTGATGGGCTTACTAAAAGAATGATTATTATTTTGGCCATAATCGTGCAGCCCGAAGTGAAATGTTAATCTTTTACTTATCTGTTTGAAGTTCAAACAAAAACAAAAAGTGCAGGGAGTTCCCAGGGTCAGCAGCATCTCATAGTTACCTGATAATTTTAATTAATAAATAAAGAGCTCCCTGAAGTATACCCAGCTTGAAACCAATCTCTGATTTGCCATAGGATTTTTTTAAAGGATTTTTTTTCAAAAATAAATCAATCAATCAAAAAGGTTGATGCCGATATGCACGAAAATGCAGAATATCAACGCCCATAATTGGACTATCCCTAATTGGACTATCCCTAATTTATTTGAGAGTAGGCATTTATTTGTAGAAATGCACATGTGTTTAGAGCTAGCACACTGGGAAAAAAGACAGCATCTACTTAAGGTGACGTGTTAAAGTAAGCTGTTTGAGGGAAGGCATACAAATTGTACAAATGGTGGTGCCTGGGATGATGTACACTAACCAGAAAAATTAAAATGCAGGATCTAGAGGAGGTTTAGGCGTTAAGATGTTCAAGTGATTGACAGACCCATCATATTAATTTGTCCATGGTGTCAATGACAGCAGAGGCCACTAGGAGAAGATATGCTTCTCACATATGAATTTATCATGATCACGACACTGTTTTGGAGTTGTTATGTTCATTTCTAAAGTGCAAGGTAGCAGATTAATTCTAACTCAGTGAACAGTGCATGTTGACAACTAAACGTGACCGTGGGAAATGTGATGCGTCAAGCTGACTTGAACCGGGTTAGTTCTGGCCATATAATAATACTGTACATGTGAAACAAACTACAGGGCATAAATTCAATATCCAAGTGTACCTGTTGTTTTCCTTTTGTCCATACCCTTCCCTACGCACTGTAGAGCAACAGTGACCACAGTGGGCTCCGAGAAGCCGAGCACCTTCTTCACGGTGCGCTCCACCCATGGCCTCAACTCCTCCACCTCCCGTTTAGGAAGCGACATCCTCTAATCTACAGGAGACGCAAAAAAATAACAAATGTGGGTTGATGCTATGAAGCAGCACATTACTATTCGTTGTAAAACTGGCGCCATTCAGTCGTACTTTTAGCCAGCGTTACAACAAACGTTCTTTTGGTTCAAATATTGGGGAAATTACAGCAATGTGTTCAATACGTGCAGATGACAGAATACAAACAAGAACAGTATCGCATATGACATGTCTTCAAATGCTGTCAAAAGTCAATCCCATCCGCGTAAAGTGCCTGGCTATGTGCTAACGTTAGCAATGTTAGCACACAGTCGTTCACGGGACGCAAAATAGCTGCTTCGCTAAACTTACAGACTCTTTCTTGTTTCCGTTATTCCGTATGGGGGCACCGGATTTGTACAAGTCAAACAGATAGAATCCGCTTTGAGACGTTTATCTCACAATAAAGCACAAAGTTTTCTCGACAACTTTGTATTAAGCCGCGCGGCTTCGCCCGTTCACACAACGTTGTTCTCAAACAACCCGGAAGCGGAAGTAGTTAAGTCGTCGTCGTCGTCGTCGTCTTCTTCTTCTTCGGTACCTACTGGGCCTATTGGATGTTTCATGTTGGTTGCCCTCTAGCGGTGTACAAACGAAATTACTACTTTACCAAGCGTTTCTACAGTACGTTACAGTACATCCAAAGGTTGGCAGTAACGCGCTACATTTACTCATGTTAAATGTTCAATGCATGTTAATGCTGATTTATGACAGTTATAAACTTTCGTATACATATATTATTAGTTTTTAACAAATATTTCTATTGAATTATACAAATAAATTGTAAATAACTATAACATTTTATTTTATTTTATTTTTATTTTATTGTATTTGTCGTTTTGTATATTAATTAAACTGTTTTTATTATTAAAAATAATCTAAATGTAAAAAATATATACATACATAATTTATTTGCACTAAATTAGTAAGCAATTTTGAACCAATATAACAACACTGCAGTTTTATTTTCTTCTTTCTTCTTTTCCTTTCGGCTTGTCCCTTTAGTGGTCACCACAGCGCGTCATCCTTTTCCCTGTAAGCCAATCACCTGCATCCTCCTCTCGAACACCAACTTCCCTCATGTCTTCCCTCACGACATCCATCAACCTTCTCTTTGGTCTTCCTCTAGCTCTCTTGCCTGGCAGCTCCATCTTTATCATCCTTCCACCAATATACTCACTATTTCTCCTCTGGATGTGTCCAAACCATCAAATTCTGCTCTCTCTAACTTTGTCTCCAAAACATCGAACCTTGACTGTCCCTCTGATGAGCTCATTTCAAATTTTATCCAACCTGGTCACTCCGAGAGCCTCACCACTGTCTTATAAACTTTGCCCTTCATCCTAGCAGAGACTCTTCTGTCACATAACACACCTGACACCTTCCTCCACCCGTTCCAACCTGCTTGTACCCATTTCTTCACTTTCCTTCCACACTCACCATTGCTTTGGACGGTTGACCCCAAGTACTCAAAGTCCTCCACCCTTGCTATCTCTTCTCCCTGTAGCCTCACTCTTCCCCCTCCACCCCTCATTCATGCATTATATTCTGTCTTACTTCGGCTAATATTCATTCCTCTACTTTCCAGTGCGTGCCTCCATCTTTCTAACAGTTCCTCCACCTGCTCCCTGCTTTCACTGCAGATCACAATGTCATCTGCAAACATGATGGTCCACGGGGATTCCAGTCTAACCTCATCTGTCAGCCTATCCATCACCACTGCAAACAGGAAGGAGCTCAAGGCTGATCCCTGATGCAGTCCCACCTCCACCTTAAATTCTCCACAGCCTCCTCTCCTAGATGCTTCCATACCCCCACAGGAATGTCATCAGGACCAACTGCCTTTCCATTTTTCATCCTCTTTAATGCCTTTCTAACTTCCCCCTTACTAATCTTTGCCACTTCCTGGTCCACCACACTTGCCTCTTCTACTCTTCCTTCTCTCTCATTTTCCTCATTCATCTACTCCTCGAAGTATTCTTTCCATCTATGTAGCACACTACTGGCACCAGTCAACATATTTCCATCTCTATCCTTACACCCTAACCTGGTGCACATCCTTCCCATCTCTATCCCTCTGTCTGGCCAACCTAGACGGATCCTTTTTCTCCTTCTTTAGTGTCCAACCTGGCATACATGTCATCATATGCCTCTTGTTTGGCCTTTGCCCTATGTCGCATCTCAATGTATTCCTTTCGCCTCTCCTCGGTCCTCTCAGTGTCCCACGTATTCCTAGCTAACCTTTTTCCTTGTATGATTTCCTGTACTGTGAGGTTCCACCACCAAGTCTCCTTCTTTCCTTTCCTGCCAGAAGATTCCCCAAGTACTCTCCTGCCTGCCTCTCTGATCACATTCAAAGTCCCCACATTCAGCTCTAGGCTCTGTGCTTTCCACTTCTCTTTCTGCCAAAGAACCCGCTTTCCAACTCTTCTTCGACTTCGACCCACAGTAGCTGAATTTCCACCGGCGCCCTGCAGGTTGACGGCGCCGGTGGCGGACGTTGTTAACCCGGGCCACGACCGATCCGGTATGGAATTCTTTGGATGAACGCTCATATTTGTTTGGCAAAGTTTTAAGCCAGATGCCCTTCCTGACGCAACCTTCTGCATTTATCCGGGCTTGGGACCGGCCGACAGTTTGCACTGGCTTGTGCCCCCCGTAGGGCTGCATTTTATATGAACTAAAAGTTATTGTTCTCATTCAATGTTGTAATAGAAAGAAATAAGTAGAATGAATCAAACTAATGACAAAATTGCTTTGAGTGACACCCCCCCTCTCACTTTATCTAATGACTTTGTTGACATTTCACAGCTGCAGCTCATTGCCATTCATTGATTCTTATTTGCCAGTGCGGAGTAAAGCATAGTTTATCTATCGATCGACGCCCCTCACGGCAACCATGAACATGTGACGATCAGGCGATAGCCATTCTCCCACCACCTTCAATTTGCCTGTCTTTGCGGGATGTGGGTCAACTGAGTGGCGATGGAGTAGCGTGAGCACGAAAGCACTCGTGAGCCTGGGGCCACCATTCATCTGCCGGATACCCCCATCCCTCCATCCCTCCCTGTTTCAAAACTCTAAAATTACTGCATAACCATTCATGTCATGGAAGTATAAAGAGAAGATTATATTGCTCAAATTGTGCCACAGGAGGGATCTTATGTGTAGTAAGGTGTTTATTTAGCGGAAGTGTATGCAGGTTGAGCTAGACAGACTGATGTCCTTTGACTGAAAAAGAGGTGTTCATTTGAGGTGTGGTATTTTTTTGACAGGTCTTCATATGAACAAATATTTGTGTGTACGTGCTGTACATGCTGTTATTTATTGAATGCAAAAGGAGGCGTCTATTTGAGGTGAGGTGAAGGAAGCCATTTGAGATGGGTGGGCTATAGGTGAACTAGACATGCTGCTGTTCATCGTCTAAAAAAGGAGGCGTCTATTTGTCGTAAACAGTTCAACTGAAAAAAAGGTGTGGTTTTGTTTTCCAAGGAGACCTTAATTGAAGGTGTGGCTTTTATTTTTAAAAATGTTTGTGTGCGGGTGGAGCTTGACAAACTGCTGTCCATTGATTGACATGCTATTGTGCGTTGATGGAAAGAATGAGGCATCTATTTGAGAGGAGGGCTATATTTTTATTTTATAAAACCTCATGTGGAAAGCTCAGTCTCTTCGGAGAGCGGATGTATTCCAAATGCTTGTGATCGGTCCACACAATGAATGGGTGTTCTGCTCCTTAGAAAATGCCGCAATTCCTCCAATGCCATCTTCACCGCTAAGAGTTCCCCGTCTCCGATCCCACAATTCCTCTCCGCCTCAGACAGTGTGCGAGAAAAGAAAGCACAGGGGTGTACCTTACCATCCTCCGAGGATCACTGGGACAGCACCACGCCAACTCCTCCCTCCGATGCATCAATCTCAACAATAAATTGTCTATTTGGGTCTGGGTGGACGAGGACAGGAGGAGAGGAAAACAGTCTCTCTAGTTGACAAAAAGCTAGGTCAACCGCGTTTGACCCACGGAAAGGTGTCAAGGTAGATATTAGAGCGGTGAGGGGGGCTGAAACTCTACTGTAGTTTCGAATGAACCGTCTGTAAAAATTGGCAAAGCCAAGGAAGCATTGTAGCTCCTTTCATGTAGAAGGTTTTGTCCATTCGGTGATCGCGGCTACCTTGGCTGGGTCCATCTGGAGCTGCCCCTCGGCGATGACGTACCCCAGGAAGGTGGTCCTTGGAACATGGAACTCACATTTTTCAGCCTTCACGAAGAGCATGCTCTCCAAAAGCCTTTGGAGAACCTAATGAACATGTTCGTGGTCTGCGCTGGAACTGGACAAGATCAAGATGTCATCAATGTACCCAAACACAAATTTGCCAATCATGTCACACAGGACGTCATTGACCAAGGCTTGGAAGACACCGAGCTGGAACTCTATAGCGCAATCGTATGGTCTTTGCGGGGGGAGAGATGTGGCCTGGTGTTGACTGAATACTTGAGCCAAGTCGTGGTAAATTACAGGAACACAAGACAAATCAGAATCATCACTTTGACTCTGATCACTAAGAGGCCCCGCAGCTGTCAACAAGCAGTTCGCAGGACAGAAAATTGCTCCAGGAGGTTATCTTTGGCACTGTCCAGTCGATGTCGGGGTTGTGGGTCTTCAGCCAAGGCAAGCCAAGCACCATCGGAACTTGCAGGTGGTCAAAAAACATGAAAGCTAATATTTCCTTGATAGTTTGAGAGGAACGGGGGACGGTTGTTTCTTTGACACAATAAATCAGCTGCCCATTGGGAGCAGTGGAGCTTATTTGGAGCGGTTAGAGTTTGCAGATGAATTACCAGTCGGCGTTCAATCAGATTCTCATCTGCTCCGGAATCTATTAGGGCGAAGGTGGGCAAAGTTATTCCAGCAGAGATCTTAAAACGGGACGAAAGGCGGAACTACAGTGATTCACCAATGCCTCCTTCCTCATTGGAGAGTCCGCCAGTTTGATGGACGTGTGGGACATTTGGCAATGTAATGGCCAGCATCTCCATAATACAAACACAGATTGGCCGGCCTCCTGCGTGTCTTCGCCACATCTGAGTTTTGCTCGTCCGAGCTGCATAGGCTCGCTGCCATCCAGGGGCGGGGCTGAGGACGAAGGCTGCGGCTCGAAGCTAGGCTTAGAAGCGTACGATGGTGAAGACGGGGAGGTAGGTGGAGTCGAGCGTCTCGAGTTGCGCTCCCTACGACATTCACACAGACTACAATCTAATCTTATGGAAAGGTTAGTTTATCGAGGCCATTGGGGTCATCTCTGGAAGGCAACTCGTCCTTAATTGAGTCATTAAGAGCTCCCCAAAAAATTTCCTGGAGTGCCTCGTCCTTGAAGTTGCCTTCTGCAGCGAGATGTCTGAAAGTGATCGAGGATTCGGCCACCCTGCGAGTGACATCAGCCGTCTAGCGGCCTCCCTCCCACAGACCAGGTCGTCAAAGATCTTACTCATCTCTGCCGTGAAAGAAATGGCCCACTGCCTCTCCCATTCTGCCGACGCTCGTGAAAGTGCAGTACCCCGGACGCAGCCTATGAGGTAGACTATCTTTCCACGGTCAGTGGAGTAAGACTGAGGTTGCTGCTCAAAAACGAGTGAGCACTGAATCAAGAAAGCACGATAAGCCCCTAGATCACCATCATAAGGGGTCGGGGCTGGCTGGAGACGGGAGGGGTGAGTGCCGTGACAGGTGGCTGTTCGCGGGTTGGGAGTGAGTCACTTGATGCGCACACGGCAAAAATAGAATGTCGCAGAGATCATCTCCCGTGATTGGTCCATTATAGTCACATGCTGTGATGACATACTCAGCGTTCCCCTTGGTTCCACACACCACCTACGCCTCCACCTTCTTGATCGATTTTGCAGTATAATTAACCGTATCATCTGCTCATCGAGGTCCATTTATTTTGAGCAGACAGTGTTCCACGGTCGCTATTGTTGTTGCTTTGTTCCTTGTTCCGGAAAGTAAAGTTAAAACGGCTACCGGAAATGGCCATAAAATGCAGAGGAAACGCCACCCTGTGGTGTCCTAGCCAATAACAGCCGTAGCAACACCCCCGACTTGGAAGAGAACTGCAGCACATTTTCAAAACCACGCGTGGGTTCGTTCGAGTATAAAGGCAAACTGCGCGCGGGATAGCCGCAGTAACGTCAGAGCGGTCGCCGCCCGCGCGGGTATAAAGAAGCCTTGAGACAGCGGACCTGACAAGGTGTCTCTTTGAGTGGTGTCATTTATTTGGGAGGAGGTCTTTTTTTTGACACATTCTCATGTATACGCTCTCGGTAGACATGCTGTCGGTCGTTGGATGGAAAAAAGAAGGCATCTCTTTGCAGTGATCCATTTTTGGAAGTTAGGCTTTTATTTGTCCAAACATTTATAAACTGTTGTCTGTTGATAGACATGCAGTTGTTCATTAATTGAAAAAAATGAGGCATCTATTTGAGGTGTGGTATTTATGGGAGAGGAGGCCTTTATTTGTATAAATACGTGTATCAGGAGCCAAGCAACCTGGTGTTCATTGATTGAAAAAGAGGAGGTGTCTGTTCGTCGTGAGCCATTTGTTTGGAAAAAAAAGGGGTGTGTATTCGAAATGAGGCCTTTAGTTGAGGTGAAGCGTTTATTTGAACACATTTTTGTGAGTGGGTGGAGCACAACAAACTGTTAATCGCTGATTGAAAGAATGAGATGCCTATTTAAGAGAATGTGTTTATTTGAAGTAAGTCATTTAATGGACAGGAGGCGTTTATTTAAAACAAAAAACACAAAATCTGTGGGTCTAAAGCTGGACAAGTCTGTTGACTGACTGAGTCATTACTTGAGATGTCAAAATCAATTCTCGACAAGCTGCTTTCTGTTGACAGACATGTCGTTGTTTGTTGATTGAAAGGTGGTCTCTACTGCATTTGAGGTGTGGTATTTATTTGAGAGGAGGCCTAAATAGTAGACGTCATGCCCTCTCTTTGTGATAGACACATGTACTGTCTGTGTGTACCCCAAGCACTCCCTCATCCCTCCTACCCCTTTTCCAACCGGCCTATTATGTAATGAAGCTTGTGCACATAAAATGACAATACCGCACTGGGTTCCATACACACACACACACACACACACACACACATACACACGGGAGGCTCACATGGACACACACATGCTCCTCACCACAATACACACTTGTACTTTCCTGTAATACAACAGAGAACTGAATTATTATTTCAACTATCCCCCCTCCAGTTCATCCCAATCCACGCGCCATCGGTTTACTCACAATGTTGCCCTTAACGGCACAATAAAGCATTAACAGCCTCATTGGTATGCTGCATATGTACAGCGTGTTACATAAGAGCATCATTTATGACAAACCACTGGCAGCCTCAGAGTGCATCTTTATTGTCTGGCTAATTGTGTTTTATGCTGTGTTTTATCATGCTGACCCACTTCGGCGTGAGCGTATGTGACAGAGGCAGTAAATCATCCTGTCTCCGAGGACCTCTGCTGTCTTTACGTTCACACAAGGACCTCTGCGACCTCGACACGCGTTACGGCGTCGCGCACGTGAACATGCTCAAATTCGGCCTCTCTCCTTTGCAGCCGCCCATCCACCCGGCCCCGCCCCTCTCCCCCCTTAATCTGTTAGAAGTTGTGGGGGAATTTTTAATCACTTTCTCTTGAGTTATAAAGCAGCAGGTCTTTATTTAAGGATGAGGCTTTTATTTGTACGGAAGGGAACTCATCATACAGACAAAACTAAAAGGATGCGTCTCGTTGATTTGAGGCCTTTATTTGAAGTAAGCCATTATGTGAAAGGCTTTTATTTGTCCAATTGAGTGCATGGCTGGAGCTAAACACACTACTGTCTGTTGGTTGAAAAAAAGAGGTGTTTATTTGAGGCGAGGCATTTATTTTAAGTCAAATGTTTGAGGCGAGCTCGTTAGCTGAAAAGAAGGAGGCGTCTATTTTTAATGAGGCATTTATTTGTCAATTTGATGGTCGTACTTTCATTTGAGGGAAGGCTTTTATTTGTACACATTCTTTTGTGTGTGGGTGGAGCTACATAAACTGATATTTTGATTGTAAAGGAGGTGTCTATTTGAGGTGAGGCATTTATTTGAAGTAGTACATTTATTTGAGAGGCGAGACCTTATACAAAAATCTCATGTGCGAGTGGAACTAGATATACAGTACCGCAGTCTGTTGGTTAAAAAAAAAAAAAAAGGCATTTAATTGAGGCAAGGCATTTATTTTAAGTCAAATGTTTGAGAGGAAGCTATTACTTTTACAAAATCTCATGTAAGGGGTGATACTGGATATACAGGCACTGCTGTCTGTTGGTGGAAAAAAGGAAGTTTCTTTTTGAGTTGAGGCAATTACTGTACTTTGGTTTACTTTTTAAAAAAAACAAAATCCCGTGTGAGTGCAGCTCACCATACTGCTAACTGATTGAAAATAAGTAGGCGTCCATTTGTAGTGGGGCATTTACTTTTCAACTTGAGATAAGACCCCGATTTGAGGTGAGGCTTTTATTTGTACACGTTTTTGTGTATAGGCGGAGCTTAACAAACTGCTGTCTGCTGATAGACATGCGGTTGTGTGTTGATTGAAAAAATGGGCCGTCAGTTTGAGATGAGGCATTGATTTGAAGTAAGATGTTTATTTGAGGGGAGCCTTTTATTATTATTTTTTTATAAAACATTGTGCGTGGCAGGAACGAGACAAATTGCTGTTCTTTGATTGAATAAAGAATGTGTATTTGTCTCTCGTAATTATTAATGCTTCACAATAAAAAAATACAAATGAAAACAAAACTAATGAAGGCACATGTTTGATATGAAACATTTACTTGAAATTGAATTATGGAAAAAAAAGAAAAAGATTTATGTATTTATTTATTTAAATGTCGTAATGCTTGAATTTTTCTTCTGGGAATCACTAAAGGAGATCTTATGTCATATTTGCAGAAAGACACCTGTGCGAATGGCGTTGGAGGCATTTATTTGAGGTGAGGCCTTTATTTGTACAATTGTATGGTTGGAGCTGAACACTCTACCTTTACCTATTTGAAAAATTGGTTGCATTTGTTTGAGGGTAATTTGGTCAAGCGGGTGAGGCACTGAATTTGGGTCGAGTTGTTTCTTAGAGGAGAGGCCACAATTAGAACACCAATGATAACGACTGCTGGCCTCTTTCATTCATAGCCAAAGCTTTTTTTTTTTTTTTTTTTTTAAATCACTGCTTGGTCTTTCCCCTCTCAGGGTGTGAATAATTAATGCTCATCAGTGAAATATGGCGTCATCCGCAGAACACAAGCGGGCCAAAGAAACAGATGATGTTATCATTCGCCCCTCCAGCGTCCCGTCGCCCCAATTATCGCCCCCGAAAGTCACGAGACGCACATGCGCGCCCTTGAAAAGTGGGAGATCTTCAGCACGGCGAGCGCCACGCGGCGAAGACCCGTGACCTCAGTGGAAGGCAGTCTGAAAGCCTTCATTCTCTTTGCGGTGCCATACAATTTTTAATTATTATTATTTATTAATGTTTTTTTTTTTTTTTACATGTACATCACATATTGTACTGATTGTATTGTATTTATTATCTTTAAAAAAAATCCCATAGGAAATAATGTGAATGGAATTAATCTTTTGCAGTCAAACTTTGGCCATCACAAACTATTTGTTAAGTGTAGTGAGAATTTCTTATTTACAGTTATGCAACTAAAACAGTTAAAAAGTAACAGTGCTCACCCTGAGAAGTAAAGAAAACCGATTTCCTTTCCAATCCAAGAATACTAACAGACAACATTGAACACTTAAATTAGTCTCCACTGTCTTCCTGTACATTACCTCAAATGACTGGAGTATTAAAAGTATCAATATTTTGATTTGAGAATTGGTTTTAGAACATAAAGATCGAGTATCAGAGGTATCGATATTTCAGTGTCGATCTGCACATCAGTGGCAAAGACGCAAGTCACGCGCCCGGTCTGAAGTGAAGAAAAATCGTATCTTCTGTGTAACACCAGTAAACAATAACAACAACAAATAATTGATGAATTAATGATAGTCATTACGTATACAGGGTGTACGGAAAGTATTCAGAACCCCTTACATTTTTCACTCTTTGTTGTATTGCAGGCGTTTGCTAAAATCATTTAAGTTCTTTCCCCCCCCCCCCCCCCTCCTCATTAATGTAGACACGCACGATGGCATCTAGATGATCCTCAAATCCAGGCGTGAAAAACTTTTTCTTTTTGAATAAATCTGAAAAGAAATTCAACAATTCAGTTTTTTTCTGTCAATATGGGGTGCTGTGTGTACATTATCCATCCATCCATTTTCTTTGCCGCTTATCGTCACTAGGGTCGTAGGCGTGCTGGAACCTATCCCAGCTATCTTCTGGCAATCGCAGGGCACATACAAACAAACAACTATTCGCAATCACATTCACACCTACGGGCAATTTAGAGTCCTCAATTAAGCTACCATGCATGTTTTTGGGATGTGGGAGGAAACCGGAGTGCCCGGAGAAAACTTACGCAGGCACAGGGAGAACATTAAATACTGCATAGTTTAAAAAATATGCTGCATATATTTTTTAACTTCATCAGCAAATGACCTGGCCCGTCCTTCCATTTTAAAAATCAAAACATGGCTCTTGACCGTCTGGTGCATTTGCTCGTCCACATGCAGGCCAGCCTCGCTTAAATCATTAAGTTGTTAATACTAATGAAGGGCATTGCAGTTAAAAGCTACAGAACAGGACGGGATAAGAGGGCCGCTAAGTTCATTATGGACAATCCTGTTGGTGCGCATGCTAAATAAGTTAACACCCTCTTTGTTGGCTATACACAATTACATAGACATGAAGTCAAATGCGTTAGTGTGTGTGTGGGGGTGGGGTGGGGTGGGGGGGGGGGGCGCACCCATGTCCTCTGTCGTCTTTCCCAAAAGTGAAGTGAAAGCAGGCCTCCTCCCTCCCTCCCTCGCCCTCCTCCTCCTCCTCCTCCTCGTTTTCAGCCTCCAGACGGGGGAAGGGGTGGGGGGCAGCATCGGCGAGGGCAGGGGCTTCTCTGCTAAAAACTGCATGGATACAAGGGGGGAGGGGGGGCAGAGAGGGGGTTGGACAGTCCTCTCTGTTTTGTCACATGAGTGGCCCATCACCGCATCAAGCCACTGTACTGTACAGTATGTGTGCATGTGAGGGCAACATTAGTGGATTTGGTTGGGACTTTATAAATGTGTTTCTCTGTGTGTGTGTGTGTGTGTGTGTGTGTGTGTGTGTGTGTGTGCATATGAGGCATGGCTGGTTTCACCCAGAGCGAGGAGGGGGAGGGTGCATTAAACCACACCCTCTGAAAATGTGCCACTCCCGTGCCCGCATGCATGCTCGCACCTACCAGTGAGGAGAAAACAGAGAGCATGTCAGAGCTCTGATTTCATTCAAAACATTCCCCATACAAAATATGATGCTTCCTCATAAATAGTACTGATAAATATCAGAATGAAGGACAATTCCTGTAAGGTGGCATTAACAGTCCCGTACTGTTAAGAAAAACCAAGACTTCTATGTGCGGAAGAGGACGATTCGTAATCGCAGCGATCTGTGCGTGACTGGAGCATTGTCACTGCTCTTGGCTGGTGTGGCAACAGATAATGCGAGCGGGCAACCTCATCAAATACTGAATAAGCTGGTGATAACCGCTGGCGACTTAAAATATGTCTGCGGACCTCAGTATCTGTCTACCTGCGCCCCAATCAAATTCACCCAAATCACGTTAGAGCAGCTGCGCCGACAGTTTGAATGTGGTCTGAGCAGGCGTAAGTTTAGCCCGACTTTCTGCCAGACATCTCAAAGGACACACCCTCGCTGCGCCGGAACGCCCAGCTCGGCGCAGACCGCTCTGCAAGAAATTGGCAAATACGCACCGCGAGCCTTGCAGATGCGCCGTCTACAAAAAATAGAGCCAATGAGAGTCATGCTACCAACGTAACAGCCGTGGCTAACATCGGCTTGCTAGCTCTGCTATTTTGTTGAAGGTGAATGTGCGTTCTCTGTGACTAATGAAGATGGCTACGCACTTCCATCATCTCATGCCATTGTGAATGGCCGTGTTTGTGAGTCGCACTCGTGCACGTCAGTGAGGGGTGTAGCTTCGGTCAAAAACTCAGAAGCCAGAGTGCCGTCAGAATTTTCTAATGTCCAATAAGTAAGTGCCTTGGCTCAAAAAAAAAAAAAAAAAGGTTGGGAAATACGCACTGTAGTAACCCTATATTTAACTTTTATTATTTCTTTTTTCTTTTTAATTTGTTTTTGTTTTTTCAAATTGTATTTTTGTTTTACTTGCAATTTGATTTATATAGTCATTTTACTTGTCATTATTTTTGTTTGGTCGTGTTTGTTTTATTTGAATGTCTTTTTCATTTTTGAAAATTCTTAATAATAATAAATCATAATAATTTTATTTGTAAAGTGCTTTTCTCAACACTCAGACACTTAACTGTACTTAGTACAGGGTTATAGCAGATATATAAAAAACATCTATCGTCTGTTTTTCTTATATAAAAGAGAATTTAAACATGTAAAGCCATGATTATTATTTTATTAATTTATGGTTGGCTTTTTTATTTGATTTCTTTATCTTATTGTTTGAGTATTATTTTTGTTCTCTTTTATTTTGTAGATTTTTCCCATTTCGGATTTTTTTGTATTTAATTTCAAGTGGAGTTTTTGTTTAATTGAATTATTTGGATGTGTTTTTCCTTTATTGATTTGTATTTATTTTCTTGTTTAATTGAGTTTTTTATTTTGAATTATATTTTGTTCACTTTCATTTTGTTTTAGTTTAAATGTACTTTTTGTTTTGTGTTAATTGTTCATTTTTGTCTTTCTATTCCTTGACTGTATTTGTTTTGAATAATAGTTTTTTGTTGGATTTTATTTTTTATTTATTGATCTTGTTTTATTTCTTTATTTGATTTTTTTCACTTGTATTTTTGTTTAATTTTACTTCCTTTTATGACTGTTTTTTAAAATGTAATTATGATTTTTTTTGTGAAAGAGCTTTTGACTGTTGCCCTGCTCGTCTTTTAATGTCCCACCCCCCACTGTGCAAGATACCTCCACGTTGCACGCAAACGTGACGTATTTGAAGACACACACACATGCGAGTGTTGTGTTTGTGCTGTTTTAGCAGCTGGTAGGCGACTCAAACACACAACACCCCCCTTCTTGTGCCCGTCAGATTAGTGAGGCTGAAGTCTCACACGCTGCCTCCGCCCCCGTCGCCCCTCCCCAAAATGTACATCCTCTAAATCTGCAACCCCACTGAGTCACATCTGTCACATTGCTTCCATCCCAACAATAGAAACGTCATTTTTAGAAAATCCAGTGCAACATTTCAGCTTTTAAAAAATGTCATTTATTCAAAAAACGTTCCTTTTTTTCCAGGTGGTTGTTGAAAAAATATAGCCAGAGTAAGATTAAGAGTGAAGGTGAGCTAAAGACAAGAAAACTAACAAGATTGAGGGAGATGAAGAAGGGAGGGCGAGGACAGCCTGGTGCTGGGTGAAGGAGGACAGTACAAGTCGTGAAGAAGAAGAAAGGCTACAAGATTCCCAAATCTTTCCCAACCGGTCGTCGATGAAATAGAAAAACGTACATGAAAAAGTAAGTGCAATCGGTCACACCATGGCCGTAGGAAAAAAAAAAAAAAATCACACACCCACTCCCTCACACACACACACACACACACACACACAAGACTCTGATGAGGAGTCTAGAGCGCCAAATGGAGACACGGAAGGTCTTTCTCAGACTCGTAAGGCTTTGACGACGCCTCGCTGCGATCAAATACAAAAAGGAACGTGAAAAAAAAAAATCTAAATAAATTAAGCAATAATCAACAAATAGACCTACAGTACAATGAAAACAATAAACAAAAATGAAAATGATTAAAATGAAAGAAAAATAAACAAAAAAACAATGCAAATTCAAATAAATACTCAAATCAAAAAAGAAACATAAGGGGAAAACTACAATACTGTCAATAAATAGAACAAAGAAATAAATGTAAAAAATGAAAAACAAAAAACAAAATAAAACCGAGTAACATAAAACATCTATTAGAAATAAAACAAAATCATTAAAATAAACAAACAAAAAAAGGAAAAATTAAAACGAAATGAAAAAAAACTAAAGAAAATTTCAGTCTATAAAAAACAGCACAAAAATATTAAACAAAAATGAAAGATCAATTCAAAGAAAAAGTATTACAAAAAAACAACAAACGTAAAATGAAACAAAAATCTGATTAAAAACCATCCAAATGAAAAATGAAATCAAAATAATCTAAGTCAAATAAAGGCGGTTGGAAATGGAGGCTGTCTGTGACTCTGGAAGCTGCTACATCCTCGCTCAATGGAAATAGTTTGAAAAATAGCTTAGTAGAAATATTTACAACACGTTTGCATTAATTGGTCATTTTGCTGACACCCCTCCTCTGCGATCATACTACTCTGTGCTTCCGATGCAGAATAGCAGCAGAGGAAGGGTTGGTGCAAGTCGAGACGAGTTCCTCCTTAATGTTGACATTTTTGTAGCATTTCAAGTTTCTCAGTGCACCAGCCTTCGGTCCCTCGATTCGGGTGGGAGCCGAAAGAAAAAAAAGAAAAGGCTAGCAGAAGAGCCCCTGCTGACAAGATGGAGGCATGTTTACGGAATACACTTGGAGACTGCGTTTGATTGGCAGAATTTGTTAGCCTAAGAGCATCGTTGCCTACGTCATTCATTCTCAAAAGTGTGGTACGAGTGCCACCAGTGGTACACAAAAGAATCACTGAATTAAATGGTCACACTACACATAATGTCACAGTGGCTTCAAGATTATTTTAATCCAGTACAGTCCGTTTAAGTTTAGTTGCATTTAACTTTGCATTTTAACTATTACTTGAATTATTATTGAAGTACGGGTGGTGGAACTTGGAGAGCCAAGTAGTCTTCGAGATGGTACTTGGTGCAAAAAGTTTCAGGAGCATTGGCCCAAGTCATTTCAACACGCTTGCTTTGCTCTTTGTCTGTGTCATCATTTTCAGTCATCTTCATTTTTTTGTTTTCCAAAAACGTTTCAAAATGACTTGGCAAGCATGCAATCAAGCTAAAAGCCTGATAGGAAAATTGCTGAATTCATTTTTAACTTACTGTGAAGATATCTATCGAAAAAAGCTAAATTCCAGAGGTGAAACAAGACTGTAAATCGCTTAATCGACAACTAATCGATTATCAAATTAATCAATGAATCTACTGTGATGATCATTTAGAGCTACTGTTGAACTTAAAATTGTCCAAATCCTCGTAATTTGTACCCTTTCAGCAGTAGATTTTCAGATTTCTGCAGTCCTCCAAGAAAGGAGACTGATTATCTTTTTGTTTTTAATCCAAATAAAACATTTGCGAGCATCTACTTTTACTTAGGCGAAAATGTTGATCATTCTTTTTATTTTCTGAGGTTATGGAACAAACCAGTGACCGAATCATAATCAGTTTATGTTTTTGCATTTTCAACACTGTCCATTTTAAAGAATGTTGTGGGGCTTTTTTAAATAAAGGAATGGAAATTAAAAATGTTTGTAATTATCTTTTTTTCCCCCCCCTCAATCAAAGAAAAATCATCGATTATTAAAGTTAATCGTTACTTGCAGCCAGAGTTTTTTTTCTTGCTTTCTGAAAACATGACCGAGGCAATTATGCGATTAGGGTAACGATAAAGCGTGATGCCGCTGTGTTTGAAGAAAAGTACAGGTGACTACTGTCAAGATGTGTTGTTTTTTTTGTGTGAAAGCAAACAATCAAAATGTAGTAAAAATGCACTCAAGCACCAATTGTTTCTTTTGAAAAACAAAAACAAACACATCCTATTTGGTAAAAGGCACAGTAGTCCGACAGTTCAAAACTTCCTTCTGGTTGATGATGGAAAGGAAAACCCACTTGTCAACAATGTCATAAAAATAGGTTGACTTCCTCGCTGTGTTTTCCTCAACTGCCCAATAAATAAATACGAAGAATAATAAATAAATGCAGTGTCAGCTCAACAGATGAATAAATTAACGGTGGGAGCAGTTCCAGTGATCCTCCCGGAGCGCAGCTACTTGTTCTTGAGTTACATTCGTGAGTTGATGACATTGTTTCTTTTCTTCCAACAATCTCCAATGTCTTGAAATGCACCACTGGTGGATGCGTCCATGTGTGCACTGGATTTCCTTTTTTCTTTCTGTATATCTACAACCCGTACAAGTTTACATCACCAGCGACTTCCTCTCGTGACAGGAAGTGGTCCATTCAGTCATCTTTTTTCGAGCCTTAAGAGTTTACTTGCGATCTTCCTCCATGATTTCTTTGCACTTTGCATTTCTTTTTTTACACTATTTGTGATTATCAACACGCGTTTGATTTTCCTCTCGTGGCGTTCCTCACTTCCTCCAGTTTTGTCCCGTTTTTCCTCTCAGGTCTCCGAGGGAGCGCGGCCCACCCGGCTGTTGCCCTGCTCACCTGTGGCAGCTTTGCTTTGGCAGCGTGCGGGTTTCTTAAAATTTCTGCTGTGCTTGGAAGGCGTGGTGGAGGAGACGGCGCTGTCCTGCGTTGCCGGGCTCGTCCTGTTCTCGTTGCCGCTAGCCGCCGTTGTCATTGTGCCCGTCTTCCGCGGTGACAGGATGGGCGCGACGTGCACCCACGTGAGGCTAGGCTCGGACCCCCGACCCGTTTTGTACTCTGACGGCTTACCCGACTCGTCGCAGTCGTTTCCCTTTGCACAGACACTCGCATTTGCAGAAATTTGGTGTGAAGACGATGACGGAGGAGTGCGGGGTCTGGCTTCGTCTTTTTCTCCTCCTTCTTCATCACTGTCATCTTGCTTCTTCTTCTCTTGTGAACTGAGGCGAGGGCACTTCAAGAGGCCCGGAGACGGCGTAGGAGAGTCAGTTCCTGTCCAGCTGAGTCGCCGTTTCTGCAAAAATAAACAGCTAAGTCATTTAACATTCAGTAATGGGGGAGAAAAAAACCAAAAAAAAAAAAAAAAAAAAGACACATAAGTATGCATTTTATTAGTTTTAGTGTTACTCTTGATCAAAATAAATTTTAAAAAAAAAAGAATTAAATTTGACAAAAAATGTAAAAAAGAAAATAAATAAAAATAAGAAAAATTAAAAAAAGAAACATGAAAATTTAATTTTACAAAAAAATGAAAAGCAATATAATTGAAAAAATACACAAATAAAATATAAAATAAATACGTTAAAATAAATAATTACAAAAATATAAAATACAATAAAAACTAAAATTCAAATTAAATTAAGAAACACAAAATAGGATAAATTAAAAATTAGACCAGAAATAATAGAATAAAAAATACAACTAGACAAAAAGAGAACATGAATTAAGAAATAAAAATAATAAAAAAAACAAATACAAATGAAATAAAAAATAAAATAAGAATTAAAAACAAAAAAATAAATTGAAGAGA
Organism: Phycodurus eques; assembly: GCF_024500275.1. Lineage (NCBI taxonomy): Eukaryota > Metazoa > Chordata > Actinopteri > Syngnathiformes > Syngnathidae > Phycodurus > Phycodurus eques. The sequence goes on along the minus strand of NC_084528.1, from coordinate 15,199,251 downwards.
AAATTTTAATTGAATTAAGAAATACAAAACAAAGAAAAATAAAATCCATTAAAAATAAAGTTAGACTGAAATAAATAAGAACTGAACATTTTAATGAGCTAAAAATACAATTAACAAAATAAAATAAATCAACTAAAATAAAACAAAAATACATTTGACAAAAAGAAAAACAAACAAAATGCAAATGGGGAAAAACTAAATTTATTTACTCATACCTCAAAATGTGAGTGTGATGCATGTTGTGGCGTATGAGAACTCACATCAAATTTTAGCTCGCAACGCAAAACAAAAATAATTGGCTGAGGAACATCTTGTGATTTTGAAAACTCCAAGCTGCCGCTGTAGTGGGAGTTTTCACATCGTCCCTCTTATAGCCATACCCCAATTAGTTGCCCAGTGCACTGTACAGTTAAAACACCTCCCCCGAGACTCCCTTTTCTGCATCAGGGTAAAAAAATAAAAAAACTATAGTCAAATTATAAGACCACCTTTGTTTATTTAGTTTCTTGTCCATTTTTAATGCCTGTTACAACTACAAGTACATTTGTTTGAACAAATATAATGATGACAACAAAAATAGCTTATAAGAGTTTTAATAAAGAGCTGACATCTTGTAATTTTCCATGGTTTTCTTGATAATAAACAAAACTAGTGGAAATAAGTTTCCATCCATCCATTTTCTTCTGCTTATCCGAGGTCTAGTAGTGGGGGCAGTAGCTTTACCAGGGAAGCCCAGACTTCCCTCTACCCAGCCACTTCATCCAGCTCTTCCGGGGGTATCCCGAGGCATTCCCAGGCCAGCCGGGAGACATAGTCACTCCGGCTTGTCCTGGGTTGTCCCCGGGGCCTTCTCCAAGTGGCACATGCTCAGAACACCTCCCCAAGGAGGGGTCCAGGAGGCATAACCAGATTGCCCGAACCACCTCATCTAGCTCTTCTCAATGCGGAGGAGCAGCGGCTCGAGTCTGAGCCCCTCCCAGATGACCGAGCTCCTCACCCTATCTGTAAGAGAAAGCACGGACACCCTGCCGAGGAAACCCATTACTGCCGCTTGCACCCGGGATCTTGTTCTTGCTGTCACGACCCACAGCTCGTGATCAGAGGTGAGGGTGGAATCACAGTCCTCAGCCTCCCTGGTAAGGTCTATTCAGTGGTGCTGGAGAGGAGGGTCGGCCGGGAAGTCAAATCTCAGATTCAGTAGGGACAGTGTGGTTTTTTTGTCCTGGCCGTGGAACAGTGGACCGGCTCTACACCCTCAGCAGGGTCCTCGAGGGTGCATGGGAGTTCGCCCAACCAGTCTACATGTGTTTTGTGGACTCGGAGAAGGCGTTCGACCGTGTCCCTCGGAGAGTCCTGTGGGAGGTGCTTCGGGCACCTGATCTAGTCTGTTCGTTCCCTGTACTTGCACAACCAACATTGTCCCAGATTATCGCACTGCTCGTCACTTTATACCGCATATACTCCTTGAAGTCTCAGCGCCCTTTGCACAATGGTCATCGCACCGGACTATTGCAATATTAGTCATTCGAACTGCTCTAGGTGCTAGAGGACTCTGCATCTTTTTGCACAATTGTTTTTTGTCAATGTCTTATGTCTCCAAAGTGTTCGGTAAATTGACTGTCTGTTGTACTAGAGCACCGATTCTGTTCATAACTTTTATGGACAGTATTTCTAGGCGCAGCCGAGGCGTAGAGGGGGTCCGGTTTGGTGGCCTCAGTATTGCATGCCTGCTTTTTGCAGATGATGTGGTTCTGTTGGCTTCATCAAGCACTAATCTCCAACTCTCACTTGAGCAGTTTGCAGCCGAGTGTGAAGCGGCTGGGATGAAAATCAGCACCTCCAAATTTGAGACCATGGTCCTCATTCGGGAAAGGGTGGCGTGCCCTCTCCAGGTTGGGGATGAGATCCTGTCCCAAGTGGAGGAGTTCAAGTATTTCGGGGTCTTGTTCACGAGTGAGGAAATAATCTTATGCATGTCAAACACGACAAAGTATTATGGAATCAGCTGCATTTTTGTGGTGTTCATTGTATTCTTCAGGTAATATACCTTTAGTGGTATCAGGCATTAAAATGAACAAAAAATATGTTTTTTCCATGTCTGTAGCTATAGTAATTTCAGTTCCAACTGTATTGATCACAAAAGGACAACGAGGTTGACTGCTGAGCACATTCGAACTCTGTTGCTCACCACCACAACAACAGCAAGCATGTTAACAGTCTCTCAGGGGAATTCAAGAGTGGAGACTTACTGAATGTTGGAAACAAATTAGCTGCCCAGTATTACATCATATTACATGGAGATGAATTAAAAGTTGTGTTTCTCATTTTAGGTACTCTGTTGCATAATGTGTAATCAATTGGGAAATGACATGCTGTGTACCTGTGTTGTTTAGATAGCTGACAGACCCTGCGCTGTAGACGCTTGATCTGGGATTACTGATTCAAAGTGCACCGCGGAGGCGCATGCTCACCTTCACCGGGATATGCAGCTGATCCCTGTGCTTGTGCGGTGGCGTGGTGCCCGGCGTGCCGCCCGGTGTGTCTTGGAGGATGCGGGTGGGTGATGGGGCCATGCTGGAGGCAGCCGACGTTGGGAGAGTGGAGATCTGAGGAAACCACAGCTTCAGCATCATCTCCACCTGGAGGAGCGTGTTGAGATACTTCTCCCTGGAACAAGACATCCACACGTACGTTCAGCGAGGGAGCATCTGGATGTTTAAAGTCCTACATCACACTCACTGGAATTTTTTTTTTTTTTTTTTTAGGTACAATCTAAAACAAGGGTAGATAACATACGGCCTGTGGGCCATATACTGTCTGTGAGAACATTTGCTCCAACAAAAACATGTAAAACCTCAGAGGAACTGTTGCAAAAACCTCCAAATAGCTGTGTCAAAAAAATAAGCCTTGACAAAATGCTCACTTTTGGCTGGCGTTTCTGCAAAAATAAGAAAAAAAACGGAATACTTTCCGTACCCATCCATTTTCTGAGCCGCTTCTCCTCACTACGGTCGCGGTCGTGCTGGAGCCTATCCCAGCTATCTTCGGGCAGGAGGCGGGGTACACCCTGAACTGGTTGCTAGCCAATCGCAGGGCACATACAAACAAACAACCATTCGCACTCACATTCACACCTACGGGCAATTTAGAGTCGTCAATTAACCGACCATGCATGTGGGAGGAAACCGGAGTGCCCGGAGAAAACCCACGCAGGCACGGGGAGAACATGCAAACTCCACACAGGCGGGGCCGGGATTTGAACCCCGGTCCTCAGAACTGTGAGGCAGACGCTCTAAACAGTCGACCACCGTTCCACTTTCCGTACCCACTGTATATTATATTATCAGTATGATGCAGAGCAGCGTGACTGCTGCAAACTACAACTGCAATAATATACATATTAAATAAATACCTATAAACTTATTGGATCGTAACAGATTGTGCAAGTGCGCCCCATGAAATGGCAAATAAATGTAAAGCACTGTGGAAAACATTTAGGCTTCCAATAGATTTGTTATATTAGCAATGTTGTAATGCTCATACTGTACATTATTACAAAACCACTGAGGACAGACCTTTACCAAAGCTGAACTGTTAACAAAAGTGAAAAATCAAAAACAAAACACAGATCTTTGAATTTGTGTTTGTTTGTCCATACTGGAGGCTACTTCCTGGTTCTTGGAGGATGCCCAAGACTTTGGCACAGTACTGTATAGCAACAAATATAGAAGTAGTAGTATCTAACTTGAAACAAAGCATGTTAGGGTTTGGGGTTACATCTTACCCGCTGTTTGGTTTCTGTAAAACACCCACGATCCGTTGGATGCGATCCATAGCGACGCTTTGCTGGAAACTACTCAGACCTGTCAATCACAAACATAACCCTGCGTCAGCGTTCGCACCAAGACATCACGGTCATGACGCAGCGAAGCCACGGTCGGTTGCCCCGAATGAGGCAATGAGTCTGCCGCACGGGATCAATAGAGTGTATGGTTTACAGACGGTAAGAGAGTGTAGACCAGGGCTCAGGAGAGTTAAGACACAACAGAGACTCCCAAACAGTGTGCCGCGGTGACATGAGAGCTCACCAGGTGTGTAACAGGGAACTATGCAATTTCACTTACCTGGTCAGAAAATTCTTTCATTACCACAAATAATATATGTTTGCTCATCTAACTATCCATCCATCCATTTTCTGAGCCGCTTCTCCTCACCAGGGTCGCGGGCGTGCTGGAGCCCATCCCAGCCGTCATCGGGCAGGAGGCGGGGCACACCCCGAACTGGTTACCAGCCAATCGCAGGGCACATAGAAACCTACAACCATTTGCACTCACAGTCATGCCTACGGGCAATTTAGAGTCTCCAAATAATGCATGTTTTTGGGATGTGGGAGGAAACCGGAGTGCCCGGAGAAAACCCACGCAGGCACGGGGAGAACATGCAAACTCCACACAGGCGGGGACGGGGATTGAACCCCGCACCTCAGAAATGTGAGGCTGACGCTCTAACCAGTCGGCCACCGTGCCGCCTCATCTAACTATGCTAGCGAAATATCATGATAGGCTGAACAATGAAATGCGCTTCCACTTTACCATTGTATCCATCATTTTTTTAAGTACTGTATGTACAGTAACCCCCCACCACAGTATATTGCCATTCATCTACCACGGATCTTTCTGTTAAACATATCCATTTTTTTTTTTTTTTTTTTAAATGTTCACATACGTTAACAATGCGTTTAAAAAAAAAAGTGTGTTTAAATAGGTTTCAATTGGATTACAGCATCTGGGAGGGATATTTTAAGGCTTAAACCAGTAATTCTCAAACTGTGGTACTAGCACCACTAGTGGTATGCAGACTCCCACGAGTGGTAAGCAAAATAATCACTGCCTAAATAAAGTTCAGTTCAGTTGTATTTAACCTTTTCGTACAAAACATTTACATTTAATCTTGAAGAACAGTTTGTTTTTAAAATTTGACGTAGGTACATATTTTTTTATTTAACTTTTATTTGTAATACAATTTGATTGAATCATTAAGTGCAAATTAAAAATATATAATTTCCTATATTCAAGTACAGTGTTAATGTGTAAACTGCATAATGTTATAGTGGCTTACAATAATATTATATATACTTTTAGGAAAAAATATATTTTGCAACTGTATTTCAATGTTGGTCAAGATGGTGGTACTTGGAGAGCTAAATATCTTTTTAAGTGGTACTTGGTGTAAAAAGAAACACTGGCTTGAACGATAATAGAATTAAAAACATTTGTAGTATTACATATTTGATGCATTTTTATGAATGAATTTTTTTTCTTGTGTTCAAATAACTTCTTTTTAACGTGTTTAAAAAGTGTTTGAATAAGTTTCAATTTGATTACAGCATGTGTGATGGATATTTAATGGCTTAAAGTATAAAACAAATGTTTCTATATTTTTACATACAATATTTACGACACATTTTGTGCTTGCATTTTTTGTGTTTAATGTGTGTTTTAATGTGTTTAAAATTTGTTGAAAAGTGTGTTTGAAAAAGTTTAAAATGATAATGCGGTTACAGCAAGTGGGAGGGGTAGGCTTACTTCAAAGCTTAGATTCTAATTAGAGGTCCAACTATTAAATGATTAATTGGGTTAGGGTTAGACAACTAATCGATTATCAAAATAGTCAACAAATATTTTGATGATCGATTAATCATTTACAGACATTCTTTAACTTAAAATTGTCAAAAAACCTCAGAATTTCAGCCTCTCAACAGCAAATTCTCAGATTTCTGTAGTCCTCCAAGAAAGCAGACTGATTATCTTTGTCTTTTATCAAAATAAGGCATTTGCAAATATCTGCTTTTATCTGGAAAACATTTTCTGACATGTTACAGACCAAACCAGCAACTGAATCAAAATCAATTGATGTTTGTGGATTTTCTGCACTGTAAGTTTGAAATAATGTCCTGTTTCTGAATAAAGGGGTGGCATTTAAAAAAAAAACCCAATTACTCGAAAAAAATAACTTAGATTAATTAGTAAAATAAGTGTTAGTTACAGCACAAAACATGTTTTTTTTAGCCAAATATTATAATATGCAATATTTTCTATGCGTTTTATTCTTGGAATTTCTTTGTATGTTCAAAAAACCTTTTGAAGGCGTTTAAAAAGTACTGTATGTTTAAATAAGTTTACATTTCTTTAAAGTGTATGGAAGGTATATTTCAAGGCTAAACCCCACCATTTTTTAAAAAAATATTCACTCTCTATAATCGCAGAGCAGCAGCAGGTGTTCCAATAACGTCCCACCGGGAGGAGACCCCTGGGAAGACCCAAGACACATTGGAGAGACCAAGTCTTTCGGCTGGCCTGGGAACGCCTCGGGATTCCCCGGAAGACCTGCACAAAGTGGCTAGGGAGAGGGAAGTCTGGGCTCCTGCCCCCGCGACCCGACCCCGAACAAGCGGAAGAAAATGGATGTGCACTGTGAGATTTTTCTCATGTAAAATATGCGCCTTGGCTCAATAAAGGTTGGGAAACACTGAGCTAGAAGCAGCGATGGAGGAAAGCTTACCGCGGTCAAATCGGCCTTTCTTCAGCCCATTGAGCAGCTCCAGCAGGGGCCTGATAAAACCCTGTAGCTCAGCACACTGTGACAGGAAGTGACAGAGAAATTGATTACTACAAGCTGTCCTGGCAGGGTCTTCAGAGATAGACTGAGGCTCACCTTCTGAGCAAACAGCAGGTCACCTGCCGACTTGGGAACCTCTGGAGGCGCCTTGCCGCCCGAGCCGTAGCCGTCCTCTTCTTCCTCTTTGTCGGTGAAGCCGTCGCACGCCCACTGCGACCCGGGGCTGACCGACGCCCGGCCGGCGCCGGCGGCCGACGGGGCCCCCGCGGCGTCCAGGAGGGCCGAGGAGGAGGCGTCGGTCAGGAAGACGTCTGTGTCGTCCGAGTCGCTGAACAGGAGGCTGTCGCTGGAGCTCAGGGAGTCGAATGAGGGTTGGGAGGACGTGCTGCCCTGGGACTGCATCTCTGTGCAAGGGGGTAAAGAAATATATTCAGTTATATCCAAATGCTCGTGTGTTAACTTCTTGCTTCACAAAATGGTGGGTGTCCTACTTTAACATGGCACGGGGGGAGGGGGGCGCGGGGTGGGTGGGGGCGGTGGCCAGTCGGCACACAATGGTAGCGCATGTCTAGCTCCCATTGAAGAGATTGGGAGACGGAAGAGAGTAAAAATGTGAGAGGGGGGATGGGAGCTTGAGCGTAGCGTATAGTAGTGGAATCAGAATAGGCAGTCTCGTTCTTCCACTGCCTCCAGTGCTCAGCTTATTGCACCGCCCTTGCCTGGCTCGGGCTGGCTGGCTTGCTGGAGCTCCATCCTAACCCCCCTTCCACACCACAAGACCACCACCATCCTCCTACCTCCCCCTCACACACACACAAACTCCTCTCTTTCTACTCTGGGTGCATTTCTGCACGCCTCTCATCTCGTCTTCCTCATCCTCTTGCTTACACACTCGAGCATGCCACTCGTCTCTCCTTCTTCCTTCCACCACTTCCTTCAATGCGATTTATGAAAACATATGAAACCAGGTTTACATATTATGAGATTTTGTAGGTTAAATGTTCTAAGGCTTCCTATAATAGTTCCTCTGAGGGCTTTAGTAATTTTCGAACTGTATGGTGGGCCCGGACAAAATGCTCTCACATAGGTTCCCCACCCCCCCGATCCATTCCTTTCCCTGGGAGTAATCCCTGCTGGACCCTGAGCCCTGGGGGAGGTCACAAGCATACTCACTTTTACTCCCACATGAAAAGAGGGGCATTTTCAGTCTGTCGGTTTGGTTTTATAGCAAGAAAATGCACTTCACGCCCTTACCTTAAAAGATTGTTCATTCATCACAAGTTCATTTAAACAATACCAATTTAACAGTTTGTAATGACAGGTATAGAGCCACATAGACATGGCGGCCTCCATAACCTATGGTTAAAGAATCCCCAAATATATTCCATGTACCAGAAGAAAAAAACAAGGCATGTGCAATCACATTATAAAAAAAAAACAAAAAAACAAGAGATAAGAAAACAGAATAATTCAAACTGGAGGTGCAACAATTAATCGATAACTAATCGATTATCAAATGAATCGACAAGTATTTTGATAATTGATTAATTGTTTAGAGACCTTGTTTAACTTAAACTTGTCCAAATCCTCAGAATTTCAGCCACTCAACAGTAAATACTCTCAGATTTCCATAGTCCTCCATGAAAGCAGACTGACTGACATGTGAAGGACCAAACCAGTAACTGAATCATAATTTATGTTTGTGAATTATTTGCAGTTCATGAGAAATAATGTCCTGGTTTTTAATACATGTGAAAATGAAAAATTCGCAATCATCGATTAATCGAAAAATAATTGACAGATTAATCAAGTATTAAAAGAAGTGTGAGTTGCAGCCCCAATTCAAATGCTATGCACATAAAACAAGGTCATTAAAAGGCATTATACACTTATAGTGTTAGGTACATACGCCTACGATAGATTGATAGATAGGCCAATTTCCTGCCGTCATCCCGGGGGGAACTTGAACAACATGAATAACATCCATCTATCTATCTGAGGTTCTAGTAGGCGTACAACTGGATGCAGCTTGCTGGCCAACTTCGGGAAGCCACACACATACACACACACACACATGCATTTTATATATATATATATATATATATATATATATATATATATATATATACACACACACACACACATACATACATATACATATATATATATATATACATACATATGCATACATATATATATATATATATATATATATATATATATATATATATATATATATATATATATATACACACACACACACACATACATACATATACATATATATATATATATACATACATATGCATACATATATATATATATATATATATATATATATATATATATATATATATATATACACACATTTGCATACACACACATACATACATACATACACACATACATACATACATATATATATATATATATATATATATATATATATATATATATATATATATATATATATATAGCGAGAGAGAGAGAGAGAGAGAAATGACGTTGCTCACCCACTGACTGTATTCGCGATATATATATACACAAAAAAACACAATAGTAGCTGCCACAACGTCCGGTTCTGTGTCCGAGTTGGTTCCGTCAGTATGCAAGGAGCGAGCGGCGTCGACTTTGACAGACTCACACACTCACACGTCGTCCACGTCCACTCCCGGCCGCCGCGCGACACCTTGTGTGTGTGTGTGTGTGTGTGTGTGTGTGTGCGTGTGTGTTTGCTCGCTCTTTCTCTTTCTCGCCACACTTTACGAGCGTCAACATGTGCTGGGATACACGTGCCCACGTCATGGGTGTAGCTCATTGGCGCAGGGCGTCCAGAGGGCTGCGCGCCATTGGCCGACTTGAGCAGCCAGTGATTGGTTTGCTCGGCGCCGATTGGACGAGGGCGCGGGCACCCGTGGACCCGCCCACTCATGTGTCGCCCGTGTTTCCTTGTGGTGGCTTTTGCTTCTACTACAGCGAGCGGGTGTAAACACACGCGTGCACTCCCCGCCCACTCTTAAAAAAACAAAAAATAATAATAATAAAATTTAAAAAAATAAATAACTAAACGAACGTCTGCATCACACACGCTCGGAAGCACTGACAGGAAAAAACCTTATGCAACATCAACATTAAATTTAATTTATATAGAGGTACATACATACAAAACTTATTGGCCGGTTTATTTCATTTTAAATTGACAGTCTTTTTACTACCCATTGATCCATCTGTCATTTATCCATCTGTCTTTTTACCGACCTCTGTATCTATCCATCAATTTACTTATCTTATATGTATATATATATATATATATATATATATATATATATATATATATATATATATGTGTGTGTGTGTGTGTGTGTGTGTGTGTGTGTGTGTGTGTGTGTGTGTGTGTGTGTGTGCGTGTGTGTATGTATGTATATGGGCGGCACGGTGGACGACTGGTTAGAGCGTCTGCCTCACAGTTCTGAGGACCGGGGTTCAATCCCCGGCCCCACCTGTGTGGAGTTTGCATGTTCTCCCCGTGCCTGCATGGGTTTTCTCCGGGCACTTCGGTTTCCTCCCACATGCATGGCAGGTTAATTGACAACTCTAAATTGCCCGGAGGTGTGAATGTGAGTGCAAATGGTTGTTTGTTTGTATGTGCCCTGCGATTGGCTGGCGACCAGTTCAGGGTGTACCCCGCCCGAAGATAACTGGGATAGGCTTCAGCACTCCCGCGACCCTTGTGAGGAGAAGCGGCTCTGAAAATGGATGGATGTATGGATATATATCTATATCTATCTATATATATCTAAATATATCTAAATATATCTGAATATATTTATATATATAGTGCTGGAGGCGACCGCAGCGGGACGCAAGGAACGGAGAGAAGAGGAGGAAGCAGGCCCGGGGAGCGAGAGTGGAGCCCCACCGCCCCCACCATGGCCAGAGCGGGGGAACCAGGCGGGTGTCAGCCGGCACTGCCCCATCACCCACGGAACATGGGCGAGTCACCATCACACCACAATTACTCCCCAGGAGGTCACCCCAGTGTTTCCCCCCACCCCCGAGATTAGGAAGGAGTGAAAAATAGTCCCGCCCCCGCAGACTCCGGAACAGCAAACACAGGGACAAGAGGAGAAGATCCCCACAGCATGTATGTGTCTTTTCACTCTGCAAACCGATCGAAAATGTGTGAAAATAAAAAGAAATAAATAGCTTCCCTGAATTGCTCAGTCATTCACAAGCAAAGACGGGCGAGGTTCACCTCTTTATGAACAAGTGCGCGAGAAAATAGTCGAACAGTTTAAGGACAATGTACCTCAACGTACAATTGCAAGGAATTTAGGGATTTCATCCTCTACGGTCCATAATATCATCAAAAGGTTCAGAGAATCTGGAGAAATCACTGCATGTAAGCGGCAAGGCCGAAAACCAACATTGAATGCCCGTGACCTTCGATCCCTCAGGCGGTACTGCATCAAAAACCGACATCAATGTGTAAAGGATATCACCACATGGGCTCAGGAACACTTCAGAAAACCAATGTCAGTAAATACATTAGGGCGCTACATCCGTAAGTGCAACTTGAAACTCTACTATGCAAAGCAAAACCCATTTATCAACAACACCCAGAAACGCCGCTGGCTTCTCTGGGCCTGAGCTCATCTAAGATAGACTGATGCAAAGTGGAAAAGTGTTCTGTGGTCCGACGGGTCCACATTTCAAATTGTTTTTGGAAATTGTGGAAGTCGTTTCCTCCGGGCCAAAGAGGACAAGAACCATCCGGAGTGTTATGGATGCAAAGTTCAAAAGGCAGCATCTGTGATGGTATGGGGCTGTGTTAGTGCCAATGGCATGGATAACTTACACATCTGTGAAGGCACCATTAATGCTGAAAGGTATATACAGGTTTTGGAGAAACATATGTTGCCATCCAAGCAACATCTTTTTCATGGACGCCCCTGCTTATTTCAGCAAGACAATGCGAAACCACATTCTGCACGTGTTCCAACAAAATTGTGACAAAAACAGTCCGATTATCTTTACATGTTTACCAGGCCTAACTGATCCATTTACAGTGGTTATAAAAAGTCTACACACCCCTGTTCAAATACCAGGTTTTTTCCATCCATCCATTTTCTACCGCTTATCCGGGTTGGGTCGCGGGGGCAGTAGCTTTAGCAGGGACGCCCAGACTTCCCTCTCCCCAGCCAATTCATCCATCTCTTCTGGGGGGATCTCGAGGCGTTCCCAGGCCAGCCGAAGGACGTAGTCTCGCCAGCGTGCCCTGGGTCGTCCCCGGGGTCTCCTCCCGGTGGGACGTGCCCGGAACACCTCACCAGGGAGACGTCCAGGAGGCATCCCCAGCCACCTCATCTGGCTCCTCTCGATGTGAAGGAGCAGCGGCTCTACTCTGAGATCCTCCCGGATGACCGAGCTTCTCACCCTATCTCTAAGGGAGAGCCCGGAGACCCTGCGGAGAAAACTCATTTCGGCCGCTTGTATCCGGGATCTTGTTCTTTCGGTCAGGACCCATAGCTCGTGACCATAGGTGAGGGTAGGAACGTAGATTGACCGGTAAATTGAGAGCTTCGCCTTTCGACTTAGCTCCTTCTTTACCACAACGGACCGATACAAAGTCCGCATCACTGCAGACGCTGCACCCAGTCGATCTACCGTTCCATTCTTCCCTCACTTGTGAACAAGACCCCAGGTTTTTTATGATGGAAAAAATGAGACCAAGGTAAATCATTTCCCCCAAAAATTTCCACCATGGATGCGACTTAAAAACTGTACAACGCAATTGGATGTTTAAAAAAACATATCTATTCGAGAGGGTAAGTGAAAAATAAACAACTGAGATAATGTGGTTGCAAAAGTCCGCACACCCCCTTATAACGGGGAATGTGGTTGTGTTCAAAATTAAACCAATTCAATTTAAGCTCATGTTAAATGGGAGTCAGCACACACGTGACACCATTTAAGTGCCTCTGATTAACCCCAAATAAAGTTTAGTTGTTCTAGTATACATTTAAATTTCTGACTTTTTTTCCTGCCTTCAAGCAGAAGCTTGGAGGTTATTTGCTTACACTGACTGATATTTAGAACTACTGATAATTCCATCCACCTTGACAAATTAAAATTAAACTAAGGTTCCAGCTGAAGAAAAGAAGTCCCTCAGCATGATGCTGCTACCACTTTTCTTCACCTTGGCTTTACTGTAGGTATCGTATTCTTTTGGTTATGAGCAGTTTTGTGTTTGCGTCAAATATACCTTACCACACCATGCTAAAGATACAGGTCGTAGGTCGCATTAATGATGGAAAAAGTTTTGAAATGATTTATCTTGGTCTCATTTATTTTATGTCACAAAAAATGGCATTTGAACAGGAATGGTTTGACTTTTTAAAAAATATAAATTTCTATATTTACAGTTTTAAATGTCAGCATTACAAATACAGCAGTATACATTCATACAATAATAATGTAAAGGCTAGCAGAAAAACAACACCAACAAGGTAAAAAAACAACAACAAAACTTTCCATTTTATCAATAATAGTTATAAGTATAAAGTAAGAATAAAACACAATAAACATGGTTGTCATAATGTGTCAGTAATAATTGTGCACTAATACGATGCCGTAGAGTTTGTCTAGCCAATGAACTGAAAAAAGTGGGTTGATTTAGGGGGAGTGCCCCACAGCAGGGGCAATGTCCACTTGAAGGGAACCAACATGTTCCTGAAATGCCTGCCATATTGTGGTAAGCCTTGTGTCGGAACCCCGGAGGCAGTGCCTAATCTTTTCTAACTTCATTAAAAAAATATCATCCCTTATCCAAATTTAGTGAGAGGCGGGGCAAGGATTTTCCAGTGCATTAGAATAACCCTCCTTGCAAGCAAGCTGAGAAAGGCCACAAAGTCAGCGATATAGGACATCAATGAAAGGTTTGTGGGTATCACACACACAAAAAAGCCACAATGGGTGAGAGACTAATTTGGACAGAGGTAAGCCAAAAGTGAAAGGAACACTAAGTTCCAAAACTATGACAGAGCGGGACAGGTCCAAAACATATGGGTAACATCAGCTGTCCCTTGATGACATTTATCACAAGTTGGATCTAACTCGTGAAAGATAGGAGCCAGTTTGCTCCTTGACCAGCGGAGTCTGTGCACCACCATGCATTGCATCTAGCACAAATTGAAGAGGAGGGGTCTGTTTCAAAATTAACTGCCAGGTGTCTGTATCTATGTCCATGTTGAGGGCCAAAACCCAAGTCCTATGTAAGTCACTCGCCACAGAACGGTGTGTAAGAATGGCTGTATATAATTTGGAGATATTTCCCTTGGAAAATGGGTTGAGCTTAAGTATAGAGTGTATCATAGTTGTAGATGGAATATTAGGAAAGCCAGGGAAGTGCTTTTGGGCGAAGTCCCTGACTTGCAAAAATGTATAAAGTTGCTTTCTGTCAAGGATAAATTTGAAGGTCAGCTGGTCAAAAGAAGCAAACATTCTGTTAATGTAGAAATCATCAACTGACTGCATCCCGGCAACAAAGGGTTTAAAAGGATAGGAAATGAGAAGGGTATACAGTTAAATCCGAAATACCGTTTAAATTGAGCCCAGATTTTAAGAGTTTTAAACAATTCCATTGCCAGTGTATGCTAGAGGTGAGAAAAGTCTGAGAGAAACACAAACTAGATCTTAAAGTAGAGGAGTTAAAGGAAGCCTCCTCAACTTGCAGTCACCATGGTGACTGGTCACTAATATGGCACCAGAGCAACATGCTGCAGTGTTTACAGCCCAGTAAGTGCTAGCAGTGCTAAATTTGACAGAGCTCCACCTAAGCTTCTGGATATATATAGGTTCTGGATATATAGATATTTACACACAGTATGTATGTATGTATGTATGTATATATATATATATATATATATATATACACACACACACACACACACACACACGGTGGGTACGGAAAGTATTCAGACCCCCTTACATTTGTCATTCTTTGTTATATTGCAGCCATTTGCTAAAATAATTTAAGTTCTTTTTTTCCCTCATTAATGTACAAGCAAGCACCTCATATTGACAGAAAAAAATGGAATTGTTGAAATTTTTGCAGATTTATGAAAAAAAGAAAAACTGAAATATCATACATTCAGTATTCAAATGGCAGATGTCCTAGAGCTGGCCGTACGGCCAAACTGAGCAATCGGGTGAGCAGAGCCTTGGTGAGAGAGGTAAAGAAGAACCTAAAGATCACTGTGGCCGAGCTACAGCGATGCTGTCGGGAGATGGGAGAACGTTCTAGAAAGTCAACCATCACTGCAGCCCTCCACCAGTCGGGGCTATATGGCACAGTGGCCCGACGGAAGCCTCTCCTCAGTGCAAGACAAATGAAAGCCCGCATGGAATTTGCTAAAAAAAAACACCTGAAGGACTCCAAGATGGTGAGAAATAAGATTCTCTGGTCTGATGAGACCAAGATAGAACTTTTTGGCCTTAATTCTAAGTGGTATGTGTGGAGAAAACCAGGCACTGCTCATCACCTGTCCAATACAGTTACAACAGTGAAGCATGGTGGTGACACCATCATGCTGTGGGGGTGTTTTTCAGCTGCCGGGACAGGACGACTGGTTGCAATTGAAGGAAAGATGAACGCGGCCAAGCATAGGGATATCTTGGAACAAAACCTTCTCCAAAGTCCTCAGGACCTCAGACTGGGCCGAAGGTTCACCTTCCAACAAGACAATGACCCTCAGCACACAGCTAAAATAACGAAGGAGTGGCTTCAGAACAACTCAGTGACTATTCTTGAATGGCCCAGCAAGAGCCCTGACTTAAACCCAATTGAGGATCTCCGGAGAGACCTGAAAATGGCTGTCCACCAACGTTCACCATCCAACCTGACAGAACTGGAGAGGATCTGCAAGGAGGAATGACAGAGGATCCCCAAATCCAGGTGTGAAAAACTTTTTGCATCATTCTCAAAAAGACTCATGGCTGCATTAGCTCAAAAGGGTGCTTCTACTAAATACTGAGCAAGGTTGTCTGAATACTTATGGCTGTGTGATATTTCAGTTTTCCTTTTTTAATAAATCTGCAAAAATTTCAACAATTCGTTTTTTTTCTGTTAATATGGGGTGCTGTTTGTAGATTAAGGAAAACATTTATCTTAAATGATTTTAGCTGCAATATAAATTTAAAGGGGGTCTGAATACTTTCCGTACCCACTGTGTGTGTGTGTGTGTGTGTGTGTGTATATATATATATATATATATATATATATTCTTTTTTTCGAATCCTAGGAGTCTTATTGTTCCAAATAAACTTTGGGATTAATCTGTCAAGGCCATGAAAGAAGCGTTTTGGGATGATTACAGGTTTAAGAATTTTTTGGAGAAGATTCATTTCAATGTAGTTAATTCTGCCAGCAAGAGACAAATAAAGAAGAATCCAAAGCAGGAAGTCCCCATTTATTCTACATATGAGGGGCGAGAAGTTGTGGTCTACTAGGTCAGTAACTTTTTGGGCGACACAGATGCCCAAATATATGAAGTTGTCTTTTGATAGTTTGAAAGGAAGGTCTGAAAGGGCATATATTGTGGCATAAACAGGCAAAATTCACTCTTTTGAATATTTAGCTTATAGCCTGATGTTTTCTCGAACTCTCCAGTAAGGTAGTCACTGGGGGAATAGATCTGTCTGTGTCAGACATGAATAGTAAGAGGTCATCTGGATACAACAAAAGCTCATGTACCTGTCCTCATCTTATCATCCTCATCTTGCCAGTGGTTCATTGCAATATCAAACAATAGGGGGGAGAGGGGGCACCCTGACAAGTTTCACGGCTATGGGGAGAGCAGTCGTTGTTTGTTTGGACTCTGGCAAAAGGTGATCTATGCAGAAGTTTGATGAATGATATACATTTGCTACCAAAACCAAATGTTTAATGTTTAAAATAAATAAATAAATAAAAAAGGTAATTCTACTCGATCAAATGCCTTCTCAGCAACCATTGAGATGACCCCTTCTGGAATAGGAGAAGATGAAGTAGAAACAAGATGTTCAAAAGGCATCTGACACACAAAGTAAAGAAATAAGGCCTTTGCACACCGCACTTGGTGATGCGATTGATGCCCGTGACTTTTTCATTCATTGTGTATGTGCTGTGGGGACGACAGCATGTTTTGCCATCTTGCAGAGCGGGGTGACTATATAGAAGGCAAACAGAACAGAAAGAAGTTCTATTTCGAAAGCAATATTGGGGTGACTGTCAGAATGGCCCTCCAATGGGAGAGGGGCTGTAGGAGTGATTTCCGTGTGCTTTTTTTGGCGGACTTGTACTAGGGAAACGAACAAACCTAAACTCTCTGAGGTTACTATAGGGTGAGCCCATTTCCTTGTTTTTCTCCTCCTCGCTAAAATGACCAATGCCACGGCTTTATTTTGCCAAAAACAAATACATCTTGCTGAAGTTGCAGAGGTGTGGTCTACTTTCCTGTTACCTCCTCGTAGGCATCTCCATCAGCACTTCCAAAATTGGGCACGCTGCACTTTGGTCATTGTCACTGTGACGCGCGGTCCTTTCACATTGAGCAAGTGCGGTGTGAAAAGGCCTATAGGATAATAGTCACTGCAGAGAAGAAGATGTCTGTCCTTCTTTAGAGTAAGTAATAGAGTAGCCTGTCCCAATGTGGGAGGGAGGATACCATACTGGAAGGCTTCATTGTACATGTTCAACAAGAGTGGAGTGTTTGTCAACAAATGTTTTGTAAAATTCAGCAGGAAATCCGTCAGGGCCTGGACATTTTCCGCTATTCATTGACCTCAAGGCGGACTTATGTTCTTCAGGAGTGATAGGTTTATCCAGCTTGGCAGATATTTCAGACTCAAAGAATGGGATTTCTAGCAACCTAAAAAAAACGTATGGTAAAAAGACTCATCGCACATACTCTCAGAGGAGTATATGGCTTTATAGTAGCTCTTAAATTGGTTATAGTTACGGGGTCATCGAATATCCCAGCCCCAGTGTCTATCTGTGTAATGTGCCTGGAAGTTACCAAATTTGAAAACTATTTAACGTTTGTCTCCAGATTAATACAAATTTGAGCGTTTTTTAAGTAATGCTGCTGCTGCCTCATCCAGTGTCATGATGTCAAATTCTGCTTTCATGGTGAGTAATTCTTAAATAAACCAGCATCAGGTGAAATTGCACATCTATCTCCCAGTTCCGCAATACTTTTGGACAGGTGACCTTTCTTTTCATGTATTTTTTCTGTTATAGGCAGAATAGGAAATGACTTGCCCATGGAGAAACGCCTTGCATGCCTCCCAGATTGCGGAGGCTGACACTTCTGCACTCACATTGGCTTTAAGTAAACAAGTCGATACTGTTATTAATGGAACTGATCAAATCTGATTCACTTAGTAGCAGAGCGCTGAAGCACCAGTGTGATCGGTACAATGGCTTGCCCAGGAGAGCTATGTCGACGACAACTGTTGCATGATCAGTGATAACTATTGGACCATAAGAGCATGAACAGACAGAAGAGAGTATTCTATTGTCAATGAGAAATAGGTCGATTCGAGAGAATGTACCATGCACGAGATAGAAGAAAGGAAACTGCCTGTCATTGGGGGTTAAGTAAGTGTCAAATGTCCGAAATGGCATACTACTCCATGAAGGTATGAATGGCTCGAGCTGATTTTGAAAGATGGGAGGGTCTAGAAGAAGAGTTAGCCGAAGATGGCGATGGAACCAATTTAGATTGCCCCCAAGAATACAGTGACTAGTGTTTAAGTTAAGACGAAAGAAAAAACTTTTTAATGAAGTCTTCATTATAGCAGTTAGGACCATACAGTATATATTAGGCAGAGTGAAGTTGTTACTATACCAATGCTCCCTGTGAAAATTACATATCGGCCGTTAGGATGCGATATAACCGTCCACGTTGAGAAAGGAATGGATTTATGTATAAGGAATGCCCCCACCCCCTTAGCCCTGCTTGAGAATGTGGAATGGTAAAGTTGGCCAACCCAACCCCTTTGTGGGAGCCTACTTAACACACATCTACTCCGTGTGGTCCATACCGGAAGTCGGGTGTATAGACCTTTGTATATTCTTTTACCCATCCATTTATTCATCCATCTTTTATCATTTTAAGTATCCATCAGGTCCAGTATAAAAACATGCACAGCAGCCACACCAGTGTATGTCTTCACGCAGTACATTCTATACTGTGAGTAAAAGAGCTCTCTTTGCATGAACGTTGCCGTGTCAATCTCCAGGCAACATTGCTCACGGTTCAATTCAATGCCAGTGTGACCATTAAAACAATAACACTCTTCTCTTCTTGTAGTTTAGAATGCTTCAAAGGTAAGATCAAGCATCAGACATGTGACTTGACTTCCCATTGAATGCTAACCGTTCACAGCCTATCATTCTCAGTCACGATCAGCAATACGTCAATAGGTGTAAGTGACATCGATTAGAGCCTAATGTGAAGGCTTGTCCGGCCAGTGATTCATAGCCACGTTGGCGCTTACTGGAGGTTACTAAAGCGTGTACTTGACAACCCCCTCCCTGGTTCCAACACCGCAGCATGTGACATCTCACACGCTCAATGGCAACCTCTCACAAGCTTGTCATATATATTGTAATGATATCTACTCTCCTCTATTATACATATTTCTAATTTCCTTCACAGGATGAACAAAGATCCATCCATCCATCCGTGGCGCCCGGTCAAATGAGGGCACGAGGATGCTGCCCCACCAAGCACGGTCACCACATTTCTTATCTTGAAGACACATTTTTTTTTCTTAGCAATAAAATAAAAATGTTATGAAATGTATGCATTTACATTTTTCGATAAGCAGGATAATTAGCATTTCGTTAATGATGAGTAAAGTTGTTTCGCTCATGTGTCTTGTCTGATGAGTGACGCAATTCCACTCTGGGGTGCACAAATCTTTACCCATTGACTTTTGTCAAAACTTTCACATGCACAGTAGCTTCTCTTCAATGAAAGCTACCGGACCAAGGCGGGGTGCAACATTCCAGTGTCCCGAGCTGGTCATATCCTAGCTCTGGCTCTATGCATGGAATATTTATGCCTGGATCAGATTACAAGATTTTAGCCCTATTATTGACCCTATTTGCTATTGTGGCCAATTTTCCAGATCGGGCCTGCTATATTTTGTCAGGAACGACAAAACTGTAGTAGTGTGTGACATAATCCCCGATCAACTATTTGGCACCGGAGAAGCCCTACGATGCCAAAATGAAAACGCCAACATGTTTGATTTTTTGGGGATATCTTTCGTGTAGTGTGACATATCAATGAGATCCCTGCGACATAGCACCTTGATTTCGACCAATAGGATTGTGTCTTGCAACAGCACCCCGCCTCCCTTGGTTGCCAGTGTTAAACCTTAGAAGGCTGGCTTAATGTTTACGTACAAATGTTCCCGCTAGCAATAGCTAGCTATCTAGGTAGCTACATAAGGTTGTGTTGCCTTCTTGCTAGCGGTATTAAAAGTACTTGACCTAAAAAAAGTACCTCAAGCTCTGCTTGAAGAATCGACAGCTCAAACCGTCCTCTCCAGAGCACCCAGAGACACCATCACATTTTTTTTCCTTCTTTTTTTTCCAACACAACAAACAAAACTAGCACCTCATCCTCCATGATTGTTGTTGCTGCCGCTATATATTAACGCTTATATCCGTTCGCGTTGACCACTTTTCCGCCCAATGATCACACAAGACGGGATATGGCGATATTGTAATAGATATCGTGTAGCGTTGCCAGTGTTCTGACCGGATTTTATGGCAGTCGTCTGACATAGTGCCATCGTGAGCGAGCAAATCTTTCTTGTAGTCTGATCCAGGCATTAGGTGATTTCAATAAAGTTTTAAAAAACAAAATGTCAACTTCCTGTCGAGTTAAGTTCATTCGATGTTTGATGGAATTCCAATTTATTGTCAGTTTTATGCCTCATCTTACCGCTGCAATTTTGAAGGTGTGATAATTTTAGATACAGCTTCTGTATAGGATCTAATTATTTTATTTCCCTCACAGGTTTAGTTAAGATTTTATCAATCTAACTCATGCTCACTGGCAACACATCACATGCTCTGCATATAGTCCATTGACATTTCCCCTCCTCTAGTAGTAATCCTGTCATTATGGTGGCTTTATTTGTAAGTGTTGCTCACATGCAATGCAGGGATAGAGAATGAGTGAAGAGTGCTGGGTTGTGAAATGGGGCAGGTCACCCACCCCCACTACATACACACACGCACACACAGCATACATATGAACTCTCTGACCCTGTCCTAATGGCGCATACATACACTGTGGTGCTGTGTCCTCGTGGTATTGACAATACCTGCCACTGATCATGAGCATGGGGGTAGGGTCACCCAGTGACACGAATAACACAAGCAATGCAGACTCAAGTAGTGTCAGCAACCGTATAGTTAACCTTTACTTATGGTAAACCTGAGAAAGGGGGCAGGGGGTCTGTTTGTGTATACACTGAGCAGGTCAATAGCAGAAAAAAGCCTCCCATGTCCCTCCTACATTCCTTAGCAACACATGAACCCAGTGAACCTGCTTGTAGTTCACGGGTTCTGAAGACCACCCCCACCATTTCCATCTCTGCAGTTCCCCTTCCCCCATCCTCCCATCCCCCACCTGCTTTCTGCATGTATGTGCGCTTCTTCACCATCAATATTGTCCCCTACAACAAGAGAGACCAGTTAAGCCACAGCCTGTGGATATTGCTTTTCTACATATGTACATGCAGCACACACAAAACAAGCAAAATGATGAGTGTAATGATTCACAAGAGAGCCTCTGAGGGGTTGTAGTGGAAATGAGATTATGCTCAGTTGGAATTAAGTCACGAGTGGCCCTTGAAGTCACAGTAATGCGTAAATAGTGTGTTGAGACGCTGCTCATGCTTGTGTTTTCAAGCTAAATACGTTGGACGAGCAACTCTGTAATATGCAAACCTCCAAAGGAAAACAGCTCAAAAGTGGTACAATTTAGAGTTTGGCCCAAATTCTCTGGGAAAAATACAGGTGCATCTCAATAAATTAGCATTTCGAATAAAACTTTATTTACTACAAACAGGGATAGCTCATTAATATATTTTCTATAATTTTGATGATTGTAGCTCACAGCTAACAATTCCCTAAATTCACTATTAGAAGAAATTAGAATATTACAGAACAAAGAAACAAACTAAATGATGTTTAATATAGAAATTCGGTAGGAATTGGTCTTCTCAAAAGTATTTTTCCATGGGATTAATGAATCTATTTAACATATGAGTTTCACTTTTGAATTAAACTAAGACATAAATGAAACTTTGTCCCATGTTTTAATTTATTTAGATGCACAAACACTGCATACAACTTTTGGACTTTGAACTGTCATCATACGTGATAGCAGCGTGGCTCGCGAGCTATCCGCACACCTCACTAGATCTCATTCCAGTCAACATTAAAGGATTAACTCTGTGTGTGTTTTGCTTTTTCAACAGGAGCTATGTAAGACAAGCAGATAGCAGCAAATATTTACCAACTTTTTTTTATTTGCGTCTGTCTCGTTGTGCTCTTTGACGAGCAGCACTGAGTGAAGATGTAATGATGACAGCTAAGTGAGCTTCTCCCACCAGACAATTAGCTGTAATATGTTTGTAACTTGAGATTTTAAAAAAAAAATGTTGTGTTATGGTTGAACATTTTCCATTACATTAGTGATTGCTTTACTGTTGTATTTGTGTAATGCAATGTATACTGATCAGTGGAGACTTCAGTCATGTTCCTCTCTCTCATCTACTAACAACTTTACATATGTAGACTGTGCAACCAGAGGCAATACAACTCTGGACCTCCTGCATGTCAATGTGAAGGAAGCGTACGGCTCTTCTTCCCTTCCTCCTGTGGGGAATCTGACCTCCACTTGATACACCTCGAGACCACCAACAGGCCACTGGTGGAAAAGCAGGCGACAAGATTTCAGCCATCCATTTTCTGTACCGCTTATCTTCACTTGAATCTTGGGTCTGCTAGAGCCTGTCCCAGCTACCTTCGGGCGAGAGGCGGGGTACACCCTGAACTGGTTGCCAGCCAATTGCAGGGCACATACAAACAAACAACCATCCGCACTCACATTCACACCTACGGGCAATTTAGAGTTGGCAATTAACCTACCATGCATGTTTTTGGGATGTGGGAGGAAACCGGAGTGCCCGGAAAAAAAACCACGCAGGCACGGGGAGAACATGCAAACTCAGAACTGTGAGGCAGACGCTCTAACCAGTCGGCCACCGTGCCGCCTGGCCAAACTCAATAAAGTTATTATAAGAGTGATTAAACTGATTCCAAATTTATCTCAAAAGGAAATTCTGTTTGAATCTGATCCAACGGCGGCTAACCAGCATCCCAGAATTGACATTGGCGATTCCACTGCGGGGGTTATTCAGGTGAAAGCATGTGGGGGAAGTCAAATGCACGACCAGCTGTGAGAGTGAAACAACAGAAATGTGATATGGCTAAAAAGAAAGGCCGCAGAGACCTAAAGACGAGACTAAACTGAGACTGTGAGCTGTTGCTGCACAATACTGTATCAGGTTGCACCTGGAAACCGTGACGGGCGAGGTTAACTGCTTTGCTGTGTACTGTCTGAACCGCATCGGACTTCCTGTTTGTCTTCATCCTGTGCACAAGTACAAGTTTTTTGTATAGCCTTACAGCCTTGTGTGTATGCTTACAGTTTAAAACCTTATTGAACCAGCTTCACCTACAGGTGTAGATAGACAATATAAAACAAATATTGACACATACACATACTGTATACAGAAACACCAAAAGAAGCCCAAGAAAAAATACTCATATTTAGTAAAAAGCATCAGACAAGAGACAGCTGGGCCAATTCTTCAGAGCTTTTCCAAGGTCAAATTCATTCAAGATCAAGTCATCAGGGCCAGACTTACCATGAAGCAAGATTTTCAGGGGCTCCAAACATCACATAAAAACTGAGCAGTAGCACTGCTGTCAGTGGCAGCCGAGGAGGATGCAGTAGATATGAAGTGGAGAGTGATACGAGTGACGCTTTTCATCACCAAGATGTATTAAAGTGGTTGTAATGGTCAACTATATTCAATGTTGCTGAATGTTCTTATCAATTACAGTAAAAGTGTTGAGATGATTCACTTGCGAGATAATAATCCTCAACAAGGATTTTAAGGACTTTATCTAGCCCAGGAATTGATTTTTTTTTTTTTTTTTTTCAATTTCACTATTTACTTGATGATAATTGACAAAACAATAATCAAGAAAGAGGGCTCCATGACTGGTTTTGCCTTGGGCTCCAAATGGACTAAATACGTCCACACAAATAGTATGCACACATTCTCAGAATGATCTATTTCTATAACATTTGTAAAAGCCTTTTCTCCACTTTGCTCAAGGTTTTCAAGCACCTTTTTGCAGTTAATTTCGAAGTAAACAGACAAATTCGAATTTTTGCACACAAGCCTTAAAAATTTGAGTTGGTGAGCAGCACCACTTTCATAACGCTTTCAACAGAGCTCCTCTTCGTTCCAACGATTACCATGATTACGTATGGAAATGAGAACGTATATGGTTATGATGATAAGTCATAACTATATTCAGAATGTCCCATGGCGTTTTTGCCGTTCTGCAATGGAAACACAAGGAGCTTGCACATGTTGGCGAGAAGCTGCCTCGGCCGATTTTATGAATGAAACCAGTGGGCGCGCCCCCTCCCAGGAGCTGGCCAATAGCATGTCGAGACACGATTTCCACGCCCCAAAACGGAGATCCGAGCGACCAATGGGAGGCTGGCAGAGGTTATCGCTGTTGTATAATTTGGCTGAAGCGCTTCACGTTTCAACGGCCCGGTCGCTCCACGCAGGCGCACGCAAGCCGAACAACAACGGGGGCGTGGACGAGGACACACGTGATGACATGAATTATTTCAACTATGAATATCATTTATATTAAGCAGGCTGTTTGTCTTTGGACATATCATTTCATATTAACCCCTATTGGTTCTACCTGACAATTTTGACA
Organism: Phycodurus eques; assembly: GCF_024500275.1. NCBI lineage: Eukaryota > Metazoa > Chordata > Actinopteri > Syngnathiformes > Syngnathidae > Phycodurus > Phycodurus eques. Next base: position 15,174,527 of record NC_084528.1, on the reverse strand, counting down.
GATTTACAAAGCAAAAATGATGAAACAAATCGTTTAAAAGGTCGTTAGGGATATAATTTTTTTTAAAACTACCTGAAATCGAGCATAGTGGTGTAACGTGGAGAGAGCACCCCCTAGTGGCAGAGAGCGACACAACCAATCAACGGAGTGGCTGGCATTAGTTTATGTAATGTTCCCTAAGTGCACATCCCTGCAGAAGCATGCTCAAGACAAGGAACGACACGCGCGCGCGCGCACGCACACACACACACACACACACACACCCACGCCTTAAAAACACGCGAGTTTATGCAATAAGATAATCTTATGATGGCCTTAAAGAGTTTAACTTATGTAAAAAAGTAAGCAAAATATTAGAAACAGTGCTCAGCTTGATGCAATGCAGTTGCAAACCACGATAATACATGAATACCTCTCTGATGATGATATTCAATAGAGCATTCAGCAGAATTGAAGATTTTTACGATTTTTTTTAAAGATTGGACCTCATTATACAGGTGTACTTAATAGTGTATGAGTGTGTAATGTACAGGATGTTCAGTGGTTTTTGTATACAGTTTGAATTATTCAGGTTTCCAATGTAAATTGGATAGTATAAAATTATATATTAAAACTGTTAGGTTAATAAATTACAGTGGCACAGTGGAAATGTGAAATAAAATACTAAAATACACATCTCAAACTGTTGCCATCATAAAACATTTAACAATTCTCCAGGCAACGTTTTAAGTGACATTTTAACATGCATGCATTTACGTGTAAAGACTTTGCCGCTGTAAATAAAAACTAAAATAACGTAAAGATGATCTTTTATTTGAAGCCTGGTACATGGGAAAACGAAACAAAAAAATATTTTAACATTCTCAACACGGTGGAAGGGTTGAAGAGTGGTTAGCACATCCGTCTCACAGTTTTAAGGTTGGGGGTTCGAATCAGTGCACTTTTGCACGTTCCCCCCATGCTTGCGTGGTTTTTCTCCGGGTACGCTAGCTTCCCTCCACATTTGAAAAACATGCATGGTAGGTTTACTGCAGACCCTAAATTTAAATTGTCCATTGGCGGGGATGTGAGAATAAATGCCTTTTGGTCTATACGCGCCCTCCAATTGCCTGGCGACCAGTCCAGAGTGTACCCAGCCTCTCGCCGGAAGTCAGCTGTGCTCCAGCAGGTGAGGATAAACAGGGTAGAATGTGGATGGATGACATTCTCATCATGTCATACAAGTGTAAAGAGTTTGCCACTGTAAAAAAAACAAAACTCGTCAATTCCAAGCAGGGCTTGCTAGCAATTATGCTTTTCAGCTACAAACTATTTAGCATTTTCTTATAATTTGTGTGTGTAATTGATATTTAATCGGTTGCACTGCTAATATTTTACTGAGCAGCGTGACACATTGCAGGAAGTAAAATTTCCTGTTCTGTGTATATCATTTTATTTACCCTCTTTGCCATCCCTGGCAACCAACCCATAAAAGTGGGATGTTTTGAAATGGTGTAAATTTTGAGGCTCAGGCAAGTTACATTTTCACAGTGTAGGTATAGCTAATTCCAAACAGTAGTGGTAGAAGGGTCTCGTAATAATAACGAACTAACTAACCACTGATGCGAATTAACTTAAGGCTAAGGGTCTTAAATAGTGGGGATGGGCGGGACTCATGCCGGATGCTGTTGTGCGTCACTGGGCGCTCATTGCCCCCCAAAATTTAAATAAATAAATAAAATAAATCAGGAAAACTGAAATGATAAAAAATAGTTTAACGCTATATCTCCACAATTGAGCACGACATATAATAGTTGTCAGTCTTTTCACGTTTTCAGCAATTATCTTCAAACGTACAGTCCAATGGATTTAGAAACAAAACTCTGAATTCACTTTATGTGTCTTCAATTGTGAGCATCTTTTTTTCCCCCCAAACTCTTGACTCAACAGGGTTAATTCTCTTTTACTGCTTTGTGCTTGTGAGTCTCCTTCTTTCTCCTCCCTCACTTCAGCACCTGTTCTATGGAGACAAAAAGCACAGCGTTCACCCACTACCTACTCAACTGAGCTGTGGCAGGTGGGGTCACTGTACCCGGCTGGTCTCCCTCTTCACTCTCTCTCTTGGTCTCTCACTCCGTGTCCCTTTCTGCCCCCCTCACGCTCTCACTTTACTCCTCATCCCTCCGTCCACTGTTGTGCGTTTCACTGTGTTGTGTGTGTGGGCAAGGAAGACTGACATGGACTGTGTGGCTCTTTTTATGCTCCTTTTTCTTCCCGGTCTTCATTGGACAGCTGCTGGTAAGAATTTCATTAACATATTAATCAATGCTGGGTGAGTTTTTTTTTTTTTTTTGCATTATATAAAAGATGTGTCGCTGAAAGATGTACAGTACAATAGCAACAGGACAGCAGTAAAATTTGTCATCAGGTTTGAGTAGTTTTTGTTGGGATTTCTCTGTATTACGAATTTAATCCAGGTTTAAAGGAGTTCTCACTCTTCTGTTGTTTTTTTTGTTTTTTTTTACCCAGAGGAGACCAGCTGGACTTACACCGGTAAGTTATGAAGTGTATTTGTTTATTTGATGGGGTCATGTGGGACATGATTGTTTGTGCTGGTACAGTTTAGACAAGGTAGTTAAATTGTTGGTTCAAGAATTTAGTTTTTAACCCAGGTTAGGAATTTTAAAACAAGTGATTTTTGATTTTTTTTTATTTAAAAAACATGCACACAAATATTTTGGACAAACAACTAAAGCACAACAGCAGTGGCGGTGAACCTTACTAATCACACTAATACTATACTGACGTTATGAAAAAAAAATGATGACATTTTACAACATACAACATATTACATTAATACGGACAGTTCCTCTGAGGTTTGATTTATTTTTAGAATTGAATGGCGGGACTTATTAAATGCCCACACACGGAGGATATATGGTCCACAGGCTGTAGGTTCCTCACCTGTATTTTACACATTAACCATACAATACTTGTTTTAAGTCTTCAAATGGGAAGATACAGTGCAAACGCTTACATCCAAGTACGATCCAAAACGTTTCTGCACATTGTGAAGGCTTTTTTCGTGTGTCATTATCCTGGCCTTTTCTCCCTCTGTTTCCCCTCTCCTTGCCTCTCTGTGTGTATTAGTTACAGTTGGGCAAGCTGGCGTGAGCACAGTGGTCACACAGAGATGATGGAGGGCTGGAAGGGAGGTAGCGAGGAGGAAGAGTGCAGGGAAAAAAGGCAAGTGAGAGAGGCAAGTGTAAAAGGATGACAGTGACAGGCCACTGAGAGAGAGAGAGAGAGAGAGAGAGAGAGAGAGAGAGAGAGAGGGGTGGAGGGTTGGGGGGACAGGGAGATGGGACGGCCTGAAGCATACCAAATTGTGTCCTGTATTGTTGCGCAGCACAATAAACACACAGGTTATTGTGCTGCAGACCCACACTGACCGTGCCTATGCTACGGACAATGGCACAGTGGGCATGAATGGGGCGCACACCCGGCATGTATTCAGGGAGTGAAGCACCCGTGCACATGGCATACATTGGAGATACAGTACCAGACACTAACTGGTGTCTATTCAAGTTGGTTATTATGGCATTACATGTATGCATACAGGAAATTCACAGACCAATTGAACTGCAACTACTCCCACGTGACACAACTCGGCCAATCAAACGGTTCATTCCTTGCATCTTTGCGAGTGGAACGAGTGGGTGTGTAATTGCGGAAGAAAGTTCGGTGTAAACAGATAATGTGATTTGGTTTCAAAAACACGAAGGGAAATAAAGCTGTTTATGCGTTATACGTTTTTCAAAGGTGTGAAACGTTTTAAAATTGATTTATGATTATTCTTCCCATCGGAAATAATGTAAAGGGCATTCGTTTCAGGCTCAAACTGTTGATGTTCATGTTTCAATTCCTACATCTGTAACAAGGAAGTGAAGTGAAGCGCTGTAGCAGCCCCCCCCCCCCCACTGCACTGGAGCAGCCTGTCTCTTTATCGTGCCTTGACAAACGTCAGCTGGCGGGACAGAAATAATTGACGGTGGGCCATTTATGGCCCGTGGGCCGCAGGTTGCCGACCTCTGTTGTAATGTATTTAGAAACAAATCTCTGAATTCACTTTACAAGGTTTTTCACTGTCACAATAGTGTAACAAGTATAAAGAAAGAAATTACTGTCCAGAATAAATGACCAAAAAGACTACAAATACACTCAGGCTTACCTGACTCAACAGTGGAGAAAAGGTGCAAAATACTATACAGCGCCAAACAATAGGCACATCATTTGGAATTAGCTTTGAGTTGTTCAGGCTGTGCACGGCACAGGGGAACAAGCTCTTAGCAAAATGAGAAATTGAACATTGACTAGAATGGAAACGTTTGCCTAAAGAGGGAAGAACAAAAAGGCTGGCAGCCAGATGACCTGTAGGGTAATTTACAATACTTAAGGCCCAAGACCAAAGCCTGGCATGGTACAGTATATGTCATTCAGTTCGGGGCAGATTGGTGCCAATCATTCTGCGTGTGAGGCGTACAACTGTGTCGAGGGATTTCTGATCCTTCACAGTTAAGCTACCGAACCACACAATGGTTGCGCTGGACAGGATGCTCTTGATTCCACGTCAAATAGAGTTATGTAAAATATGATGATTCAGAGTGCATTCCTTCAGTTTATGGAGGAAAAAAAAACAATGGGTCTCATTCACTAACTGTGCTTATGCACAGATTTGTGCTTAAATCATTCGTACGTATGTTTGACGCACAAATCTGTGATTCATATATGTATTCGTACTCGACAAACAAATTTAGAACCTCCTCAGACCATGCATACGCACACATAATGCAGGATCAGCTTTCCCCAAAAACTTCAACTTCATCTTGTATAAAAACAATCCTAATAATTGTAACGATAATAACTCAAACCGGGAATTTGCTCATGGGTTGACTGTCCAATATAACAATTCAATGGACACTGCATCACTTTTACACTCATTTGATTCAAGTGCTTGCACAGTGTTATTATATATCGATTATATTATATATAGTAGATATTTTTTTATTTATGTTTGTACCCCGCAGCGACTGTCTGCGCGCAGTCCGGCGTAGGCAATCGACCAGCAACCAATGCGAGCGGACTGCCGCATTTCCTAGTTTGTTCAAGGCCTCAGCATTCTTTCTACGACAATCTGATTTATATATATTTTCTGTGATTCTGCGTGTGCAAATATGACGTACATAAATTGAGTTTCACGCACATCGCCGCTGGCGTGGTTGAATCGTGACACACTCCGATCGGCAATTGGCTCGTAAATTTTCCGTTGCTTTCAACGCTAAGATCATGAATTTTATCAACTACAAAAGCCTCTTTGCTGTGCTATGTTTATTCCTTACTACTGTGAATTTGAAGAACTTATGCAGTGTTTTTTCATTCTCTGCTCTTAAATATATATATATATTTTTTGTATCATGTTTTGTACCACCTTCTCTAATTGAACTTTGGAATTAATTAAAAATGATTAACATTATATGCTGTCAGTTTCGGTGTTTAGAAAGCCTTCCGATGATGCCAAGTTTTTGAAAAAAGGATAAAGATTAAGAACATTATTAATGATTTGGAGACATCTCTTGTGAATTTAATTTTTTTTCAATCTCGTGACTTTAAACTTTCCCACGTAGCCTGAGATGCGACAGATGGACGTCCATATATCTAAAAAATAGAGGCGTGGTTTATGCAGATTGCAGCACCGCGGGCACAAACTCGTTATTGGCCTGTGTGCACGTGTCATCAATCTGACGGTGACTTTATGTATATGCTCAACATTTGCGCAGCGTGAGAACATTTCTATGCATTTATTAGTGAATGAGGCCCAGTGTGACCTTGTCACAATAATACTCGTGTTTAAGAGCTTAGAACATTTAAAAAATTAACATTTAGAAAATTTAAAACTACACACCATCTCGACCTCGGTGCAGAACGTTGGTCACGCTCCACTCGACTAGATTTAGCACCTCAGATCTGTAATGATATTTGTCGTTGGACTGTATACATTCAGTGTGACATCAGCATGTTTAGCAATTCGATGAATCTGTTGAGAGGCAGAATAATGACTGTATATGTTCGGAGAGATAAAAAACATTGGACTAAGGATGCGGCCCTGTGGGAAGCCACTGCTTAAAAGAAGTTATTTGGTCATTGAATCACCAATTCTGACTATCTGGGATCTCAAAGTTCATAAAAATAAAAATCCATTCACAAACAGCTTCACACAGATCAAAACGCTGCAGTTTGTGAATTAGGTTAGAGGGAATTATTGTGAGGAAGGCTAGACTGTAATCAGTGTGGCATTAAATAAAAATTAAACCTAAAAACATTTTTAAAAACAAACAAACAGTGAAACATTAGAAAGTTAAATACAACTAAACTGCACTTTGGGATTGCTTTGAATACCACTTGAGGGCACCCATGGTACCACACTTTGAGAATCACTGCTTTCAATGAAGTCTGACAAGATTTGCGTGATGTCATAAAATTGTATCTTTTTGGTGAGGCCAAAATATTTAGGAGTGCGTTATAGTGCATATTATACATTCTGGAGCACAGCTTTAAGACATTTCCCCATCCGGACCACTTTAATTGAGGATTTAGGGCCTTGTTATGACATGTGATTGTTTGTTCGTGTGTGAGGTTGTGTGTCAACATTGCATGATGAGGCCCTGCACTTGGCTGTTAGCTGAAGTGGAAAGTTGGTTTCCACAAAACAGAAGAAAAGAATCGCATTTTATCACAAGGAAGCGCAGAGTCATGTTTGACGATAGAAGAGAGATGGGAAATATGTGGAGGCTATCCGTTATCTGTTATTTGCGTACGTGAAACCCTGTGTGTGTGCTTTTGTTGTTGATGCATTCAGGGTGTTCAGAGAGGTGGACCAGCACAGTGGCTCAGAATTGTCGGCCTCTGGTTACCATAGAGACCTCCATGACGACAAGTGGCGGTGCGGCGGGGCTCATTTTTGAAGTTGCGTCAACCTTGCTGTTGTGGGGGGTTTGGGGGGTGGGAGGCAAATAGGGGCTTGATTAAAACTACAGTGTGGTTGGGGAGGTTGGGGGTTGCTTGTTTACTTCATTAACGGTTGTGGTCCTCGTGTTGTGCATGTGAGTGATGTTGATTGGATGAGCCGGGCCTACTTTGTTTAATGTCCATCCATCCATCTTCTATTACGAGTTATTCCAGCTGCCTTCGGGCAAGAGGTGGGGTACACCCTGGACTGGTCGCCAGGCAATCAGAGGGCACAAACAACCACTCACACCTATGGACAATTTAGAGTCTTCAATGCACCTAACATGCATGCAATGCTGGTTTCTGGTATGTGCAACACGTGTACTGCACAGGGCGGCATTTCTGCAAAGAAAAAAATGCTACATTAAATGATTTTCTATTAGCATCATGACATGTAAATCATTGGTGATATTTTTTTTAATGGGGAATTTCCATTTCCTTGTGGAGACATTATCAGCGGTCTTCCATGGGTTTTGCTAATAAACGAAGTAAAAGGTTATCAATGTCAAGGAAGTCTGACTTCATTGTTCAAAGCTTACTGTATTTGGTGGGAGAGCTACGGTTAGCTTGTTGTTAGTAGAACGTGCCATGGCCGCATGTGTATGTATTTGCTTTGTCAAGTGGTTCATTAAAAACGCAAGCTAACCAGCGACCGAGGTCTCGTTATGGGCCAACAGTCGACAATCGCAAGTTGCAATGTTCTCTCCTTTTTCCATTTTAAATTAATTTACATTATATCAAAGTAAGAGTATGTGAGTACTATATTCTTAGAAAGTTTTTTGGGTTAGTGTGTAGGTTTACTAAAAATTGAACAGTAAAAGTCGTCAATGTGCATTTAAATTGTTCCTGTTAGGTGCGCGAAAGGGGGATTTCGCACAGGGGGGCATGCACACTCGGACCGCCACTGCATGAATGTTTTTGGAATATGGGGGGAAACCGGAGTACCCGAAGAAAACCCACACAAGTACGGAGAGAACATGCAAACTCTCGCCCCACAGGAAGGCCAGATTCAGACTCCTGACCTCAGAACCGTGAAGGCGATGTGCTAACCACCAGCATGTCGCTACATTGTTTCATGTGTCTTTGAAAAATAGTATTCAACCCAAAATACAACCACATGTATGACAATAAGTCCTAGAAATACAGTTTCTGTGCAAAAAAAAAAGATGCAAACGCTTCCAGGATATTTTATATGTACAGTATGTTGCACTGTCAGTGGGGTTTTTGTAACACATTCCTCCCCCTTGCAATTGTAATTCAGATTCTTTGCTTCACATGTCTCCATCTCTCACTCCCTCTCTATTCTTTCTCTTAACATGCAATTAGACACGCCCAGTCTGTCTCATTTTCACTCTGTGCACTCCCGCTCTTATTTCTGCCCATATTTTTCCATCATTTATAAATGTAGCTATCAAGCTATTCTATGTATTTTAAATGTAAAAGTTAGATGCTATATTTATATTTCAACAAGCCTGCTTGCATTATTCTCGGAGTAAAAAATAGTCAGTATTGTCTTAGGTCTTGCACCTTATGAGAGGCGTTCTCCAATTTTGTTCTCTGATGTCTATTGCTTAGTTAATCCTAATCTACAGAAATTTTGCAAAAATATCAAGTAACAATTAAAAGCAGTCCAGCAGGGAGCAGAACCAAACACAAGGATGAGATAGTAAAAAAAATAAAAACAATCGGAGAACATAAGGGTATGAATGAGTGGAGACAGTTGAATAAAAGAGATGTGGGAGGTAAACACATCACACGCACAAAATGAAATAAAAAAAAAAAATTTTGAGGCAGGACACAGACATAAAAATTAAACTGAGTCTTGAACAGCAAAAAAAAAAAAAAAAAAGTCTTGAAATCAGGCACAAAGAAAATAGATTTAATCTTTTTATAGTAGGGTTTTATTGTATTTTGTAATAATCTACAAATTGGTATTTGTAATATATATTTAAGAAATTATTAATGTACACACACACACACACACACACAAAATAATTAAAGAATGCAACCTTGTAACAAATATTGGGAATGTTTAGAAAATGGAATGAAGAATTTGTGCAGTAATTATTATTTTTTTGGAGAAGACATTGAGATTCACTTTCAAATTTTTCAAATATAAAATAAATATACTTTTGTTATTATAACACTATTTGAATGACAATGAAACAAATGTTTTCATTATCGGCTGTAACATGTTTAATTTTATTTACTATGAAAACTCAGTACTGTTAGTAAGTGTTATGTCTTTAATCGAGACTTGCTGCAATTTAATTCTTCTAAAACTACTGCTTGGTTAGACCAAATTGTTTTCATTACTTAAATGGACAATAAAAATGTTTTTTTATTGTCTCAAGATGCCAATGGAATTATGTCTAATACAAGGCATTTGTTGCTCGTTTGTTGTCATGACTGTTGAGTGTATTGCAGAAGAACATAAGTGCAGAATCTTACCGGTATGTCCCATGTGGCCACGAACCTATTCTTTAAATCTCTTTATGATGTTTTAAACATACTGTATATTTCTAGATCTATATTTTGTTAATTAAACCACACTAAGGCCTATGTAGCTCATTACACAGAATGATTAACCTCACCATCAGTTCTGTGTTTCCTCATGAAGGCATGGTGGGTCAGTCTGAGTGGTCGGAACATTACCCCGAGTGTGGTGGTACTTCTCAGTCTCCTGTTGATGTGGTGACCACCCAAACTAAATATGACCCCGCTCTGACTCCCCTCACTCCGCTGGGCTACAGTCAGCACGGCAACCAACCATTCACGCTGTACAATAATGGACACACAGGTAACCATGGTAGCGGTTTTTTTTCTTCCCTCGGGCAACCGAACAGCATCACCTGTGCTCATGCTGCAGCATTTAATCGCAGCTCAGCAACTGATTCATTGCAAAGTTTTCAACTGTTTTTCAAGACATGAGTGAACTTTAAAACTCACTTATTAAGCTAGCGTCTGGTTAAATGCTTTGCTTAAATGCAATTCACCACCAGCTGTGATCGAGCTGCCGGACTGGATGAGCCTGGGTGGGCTTCCCTGGCTCTTCTCAGCCGTACAAATGCACCTTCACTGGGGCAACGGCGGCCCGAGTTACGGGGGCAGTGAACACACCATCAACGGCCAAAGTGCAGAGGCAGAGGTATGTGCTAGAGTTGGGAAATAATACCATTACCGGGCCTGAGGGATACTTGTATTACTTTTGAAGGGGAAAATATTATCTAAATGTTTAAATGTCAACATTTCAGCAAAAACTTTTCATCCAAAGAAAATAAACAAACATGGTCAATGTGACTATGAAGTCTCTTTGGTGTCCTCATCAGAATCACTCCGTCATCATGAAAATGTAGCAGATTGATGCAATTCTGAGGTTTTATTATAAGTGGCCAAACATTTGCACACATACCAATATAATGATAAATCTCTTAAAATGTGTTTCCTTCATTTCATAACTTTTATTTTCTAAATACAGTGTGAGTAATAAGTGGTTAAATAACAACTTATTTATTTATTAGTATTTTCTTTTAATGGTTATTGTCCACAACAAGTAATTAGATCAAACAAGTCATTCTTAATGGCGGCACGGTGACCGACTGGTTAGCACATCTGCCTCACAAAAAAACAGGGTTTTCTCCGGGCACTCCGGTTTCCTCCCACATCCCAAAAACATGCGTGGTAGATTGATTGAAGACTATAAATTGCCCGTAGGTGTGAATGTGAGCCTATTGAGGATAAGCGGTACAGAAAATGGATGGATGGAAGTCATTCCGATCGTATACAGTATATTCTAATTTCATAATCATATTGAACATATAGCACATCTGCCTCACAGTTCTGGGAACCGGAGTTCAAATCCCGGACCCGCCTGTGTGGAGTTTGCATGTTCTCCCCGTGCCTGGGTGGGTTTGTGGTCATCTCTTTAATAGTCGCCTGGTGTTTCTTCCACTGAAGACAATAAGTGTTATCTTTCAAATAAATGCTTTCCTTTCCCCATCCGAAAATTGGCAGTGATTCTATTATTCAAACGCTGACATTAAAGAGCTTCTGAGTTCACAAAAACTCAGTTGCTAACCTAAGCAGCAGCACCTACCAGGGGTTGTTCTCGCAGAATCCTCAGAATGTATGTCTATATATTATCTGCATGTTGTAAACAAGATGTCAAACGACGTTTACTTACTCTGTATTATTATGATGTATTACTGTTAATACTATACTTAAATACATGGTTGGAGGTGAACACAATGCATCCCACAAGACATCCTCCAATTGTTTCTGATATAATGTGTCTTTATTAAATAAAAAAAGGTTGTTCAAAAGACCAATCAGTGCAGCTGATGCAGCTGATCCATATACTGATCCATATGATTTAGGGCTGTCAGTATTGAATGTTTTTAGAATGGATTATTCTCTTGATTATTCCATCCAGTAATCACAGCGGATAAAAAAAAAAAAAAAAAAATCCATTTAAAGTTAATTGCAAAATATCTTTTTTCCTACTACTGTGTATTAACCGATTATTGTTGTTTATTTGGTTTTGTTGAAAGATTAAACAAAACCAAATACACAACAATTAAGCAATATCACATGACAGGGAGTGATGTAGTCACCAACCTTTTTGAAACTGAGAGCTACGTCTTTGGTTCTGACGTGACGGGCTCCTAGTTTGACATACACATCTAAGGCTGTTTCAGGTTCAACTACATGTTAATGATAGGTTATTCATACTACGGCTGCAAATAACCATTATTTTCATCGTACATTTAACTTGATTATTATTTGTTTCCATGAATTAATTATGACTCAGTTACCAGTTTGGTCCGAATCATGTCAGAAAATAGAGTTGTTATTAATCTTGATCATTGTTTTCTTGATTTTCTTGATCAATAACATGTCCCTTGAGACCAAAAGACCAGACTCACCGTGACCCGAGAGCACAGTGGTGAGCCAAACCACCACTTCCACAAGCTCTCTCTCCCGTATAACCGTTCCCGCATGTATTCTTGGTTCCGTTCACAACACACCCGTTATTGCCCCCCCATTGACTCCGGCGCAGATGATAATTTTATTTGCGTGGGATTGGCACATCAGCTCCAACTCCCTCTCGAACCACTCCAGTCACCCAAAAAGGTCACTGCCCTGGATGGGCAACTCATCTCCCCTGTCACCCACCAAACATCAAGATTATAAGATTATAGATTATATCCGTGACTCCCTGGCTTCTGGAAACATTCGGCCTTCTTCTCTCCGTTTTTTTCTTTGTTGAGCAAAAAGACACCACACTCCGCCCCTGCATCGACTACCGGGGACTAAACGAAATCATTGTTAAAAACAAATCTCCACTACCCCTCATTGACCCCTCATTTGAACACCTCTGTGACGCCCAGATATTCATCAAATTGGTTTTACGCAATGCCTATCATCTCATCCGTATCAGAGAGGGAGACAAATACCTTTCAATACCCCCCTCGGACACTTCGAATATCTGGTCAAGCCGTTCGGATTAACCATCGCCCTCGGAGTCTTCCAAACTTTCATTAATGACGTCCTCCGCGACATGCTGAAGCGGTTTGTCATCCTCATATTCTCCCACTCACCCGAAGAACACCGCAGTCATGTCCGCCAAGACCTCCAGCCCCTCCTTGAGAACCACCTGTATGTCAAACCGGAAAAGTGGGAATTTTACCTGTCCTCCGTACACTTCCTGGGCTATATCATTGCCAAAGGTCAATTACAACCAGACCCAGCCGAGATCCAAGCAGTTGTCAACTGGCCCACTCCCACCACCCGCAAAGAACTACAACGTTTCCTGTGATTCACCAACTTCTATCACCGCTTCATCCGCAATTACAGTCAAGTCGCGACTCCTCTCATCAGCCTCACCTCCACCAGCTCCCCTTTCCAGTGGACCCCGGCCGCATCCCAAACCTTCGACCAGCTAAAGACCCTGTTCACCAGTGCTCCCATCCTACGCCACCCTGACCCCAGTTCGTGGGGGAAGTTGACGCCTCGGACACTGGAGCGGGGGCCGTCCTCTCGCAGCGGGATCCCACCTCCCAAAATCTTCATCCCTGTGTCTTAATTTTTTTTCCTGTCATCTGTCCCCTGCCGAAAGCAACTATGATGTTGGCCAACTGTGAGTTGCTGGCTATCATCTGGGCTTCGGATGAGTGGAGGCATTGGCTGGAGGGGGCTGAGTCTCCATTTATCATTTGGATCGATCGCAAAAACCTGGCATACCTCCGTTCTGCCAAGTGTCTCAATCCCCGACAACCTTGCTGGGCCCTCTTCTTGAGCCGCTTCAATTTAAACCTCTCCTTCCGTCCTGGTTCTTGCAACAGCAAGCCTGACGCCCTTTTCCCGCATGTACTCAGCCCCCATCCAGCAACCAGTCTGTCTTCTGATTACCATCCACAATCCAACGGCCAGACGGAACGGGCAAATCTGAATCTGGAGTGGGCTCTTCGCTGCATTGCTCCCACCTCCTGGAGCACCTTTCTCTCGTGGATTGAACATGCTCACAACTCCCTCAACAGCTCCGCCACAGGTATGTCTCCTTTCATGACATGTTACAGTTTCCAACCTCCGTTGTTTAAGGAACAGGATTATACGGTGGCGGTTCCCGCGGTGAGGGATCACCTGCGACGGGTCCAGTCAGTATGGAAGGACGTCAGGGCGGCTCTGACTCGGTCTGCCGAGAAGAATAAGCGGCTGATAGATTTTCATCGCTCTCCCCCGCCTGATGGGTCAGATGGTTTGGCTTTCCTCCCACTCCAAACCAAATCTCGTAAACTCACTCCGCGCTTTATTGGTCCCTTCCCTACCGCCAAAATCATCAATCCCACATCTGTTCAGCTTTTTAGCTGAACAGATGTGGGATTGACGGCTTTTCACCGTCTCTCGCATCGTTGATGTGAGGCCCAGGGGCAGGGGCTACCAGTATTATATTATAGTATTGTATTAGTCTGACTTCGTATTGTATTAGTCTGACTTCCATGTTCTTCCTCTTCCTCAGTGCTCCTTCTGTGTTCCCCACCTTGCTGACTTCTTCCCCCACGCCACCAAGCCATGCACCTGCTCATGCTACCACCTGCCGCACGTCCCGTCTCGACGACCCGCCACATGCCTCAGAGATCCAATTCCCACTTCCTTTTCAATAAACCATTCACTACAATCTTCTCAGCCTCCGCTTGTTACTAGGTCCAGTTAAAACGGATACGTATCGTGACAAGCAGATGTTTACAAATGTCTTATTTTGATTAAACCCAGTGATAATCAGTCTGCGTTCTTGCAGGACTACAGAAATCAGAAAATACTGAGAGGCTGAAATCAGAGGCTTTGGACGATTTCAAGTTAAAAAATGGCTCTAAACGATTAATTGATTATCAAAACACTTGAGTAATATGATGATCGATTAGTTGTCGATTAATCAATTAATTATGATACCGCTAGCATTGATGATTCGTGGCTTACACACGTGCACTTCTGATGCATTTTTTCGCAAATCAAATCATCGTTAGGCCATTTAGTCAGGGTACTTCCTATCCATCGGTCGCTGGCAGGCCAACTACAATTTCCTCAGTGGTGAGCAGGTGAAACTCAGGCATGAAAACATTGCAAATCAAATGAATGGGTAGACAAATAATGAAGCCTGTTTTCAACCCTCGGGTGTCAGGAGCCCCAACCAATAGTGTGAAAAAGGAGAAACTAACAGTGCTATTCCCTCCACTCTACAGCTCCACGTGCTGCACTACAACTCTGAGCTCTACCCCAACATGTCTGCTGCTATGACGCAAAGGGACGGCCTAGCTGTCCTAGGAATTCTCATTGTGGTAACGTCAAAACAACACTCAACATATGTTGATGCAAATTTGACATGTATTGTTTTGGGGATTGTCAAGTTATATGTTCTTCAGACAGGTGAGGAGACCAACCCGGCATTTAACAACATCATCAACTACCTGAGCCGCATCAGACATGCAAGTATGTCCAGAAACTGTACTGTTGTGTTTAGACCATTGATATACAGTGGTGCCTTAAGATACGAGCTAATTTGTTCTGTGACCATGCTTGTAACTTCTTCATTCAAATGAATGGAAATGACATTAATCCATTCCAGCCTCACAAAAAAACAACAAAAATGTCTATAATGTGCTTTTTTTATGAGAAAAATAGCACTATATAATATTGAACTTTAAAAGAATAATGACATGACTAAATACATCCATCCATCCATTTTCTGAGCCGCTTCTCCTCACAAGGGTCGCGGAGTGCTGGAGCCTATCCCAGCTATCTTCGGGCAGGGGGCGGGGTACACCCTGAACTGGTTGCCAGCCAATCGCAGGGCACGTACAAACAAACAACCATTCACACTCACATTCAGACCTACGGGCAATTTAGAGTCTTCAATCAACCTACCACGCATGTTTTTGGGATGTGGGAGGAAACCGGAGTGCCTGGAGAAAACCCACGCAGGCACAGGGAGAACATGCAAACTCCACACGGGGGGGGGGGGGGGGGGATTTGAACCCAGGTCTTCAGAACTGTGAGGCAGACGCTCTAACCAGTCGTCCACCGTGCCGCATGACTAAATACAGTCTAGAGAATTAAAACGTTTTTTCCACATTTTGGTATTCAGTGGACTTTGTGTTGCTTCTTCTGGTGTGTGCACCTTGGCCACCTGGGGGCAGTAAATTATAGACATCCAGAAATACATAGAGATTGTCACAGCTCCTCTGTAAACTACAGTAATATTAGTTATATTTCACACAGAATAAAGAAAATATGCCTGTGAGAATTGTTATATTAGACTGCTACATGTCTTGCCCCAGCGTTTGTGCGCAAATATCTGTTGCTTAAAGTGCTTTACAACAATGTAATGTTACATTGTGTTACGATGCTGTTAGTTTGCCCATAATGCCATTTTGCATTATAAACTTCATCTGGGATTGGAAATAAACAGCTTGAAACCTTGTTTTTGAAGAATTGTTCACTATAAACTGCTGATTGTTGTGAAATGAGTTGAGTTCACTGCCCACCGTACAGCACACGTATTAAGTCACAGCTGAACAATGGCTCATATCACGGAAAACCCGTTAGTCAGGTCACTCTTATTTCAAGGGACCGCTGTCTGTATAATTGAGGCTATACAGTTATTTAGTAACTGTAACAGAAAATACAGTATGTAAAATAGGTTAAGCAGAAATCACCGCATATTTGCGGTTCACTGTTGACAAATTCACCTGTTCAGCTATTTGCTGAAGAAACGCATCTATTTGAGCTTTTTGTACTATTCCTGAAATTCCCTAGGATGCCACAAGATGCCATCAAAGCCCTGTCTAAATAGAAATTGGTGTCAAGGAAGTATGTTGAAGTGGTACATCTCAACTGAAGAACAAAATTTACATGTCTGGGAGGAGCTAAATTTAGCCAGGATTGTTAGTGGAAGTTACATTGTCTTTTCCATGTGCATGTAGTGTACATGCACAATTCTAATGCATTTTTCAAACTAAAATACTCTGTAAATTATAATTTTTTTTAAGGGTAATATTGTAAGAGGCAGCATGGTGGTCAACTGGTTAGCGCGGCAGCCTCACAGTTCTGAGGACCGGGGTTCAATCCCCGGCCCCGCCTGTGTGGAGTTTGCATGTTCCCTCCGTGCCTACGTGGGTTTTCTCCGGGCACTCCAGTTTCCTCCCACATCCCAAAAACATGCATGAATTGGAGACTCTAAATTGCCCGTAGGTGTGAATGTGAGTGCGAATGGTTGTTTGTTTCTATGTGCCCTGCGATTGGCTGGCAACCAGTTCAGGGTGTACCACGCCTCCTGCCCGATGATAGCTGGGATAGAATCCAGCACTCCCGCGACCCTAGTGAGGGGAAGCGGCGCAGAAAATGAATGGATGGATATTGTAAGATGGGTTTAAAACAATAATTGTTTTGGGATAATAGTTTCCAGTATATTGACAATTTAAACTACTAGTAGAGGCAATTATAAACATTTTTGGTGGAGGTTAATTACTTATTAATTAAAAATAACATTGTTTTTGCTTTTCTACCAATAGACCAGAAAGTGTTCATACCAGCCTTTGACGTGCAGTCTCTGCTCCCTGAGGATTTAGGACGCTATTATCGCTACAATGGCTCCCTGACGACACCACCCTGCTACCAGAGCGTAATCTGGTCGCTGTTCAATGAGAGGGTTCAAATCTCCAAGGCTCAGGTGGGGCTGACACCTGCACACATCCACTACAGTTATCTCAAAAGCACTTTTCAAACAGAAACAATCCCCACCCGAGCAAGAACGGTTTCAGTTTTCATGTGATACAAAAGGGCAATTGTTCTAAAGCAGGGTACCCAAATTCATTTCCAGCTCGCAAATATTATTTGTATTGGCCTCTGGCGTATTCTAAAATTAATATTTAACACGAGACACCTCCGAATATTACAAAACAGGATTAGGGCCAAATTGAAAAAAAAAAGGTTACGAAAGAAAACTCAGAGCGCTCTGTTTTCGTGACGATTGGGCATTGAACGTAACTCTGCACAGAAGGCGTGTTAGACCAGGTTTTCGTAATTTGGTGGACGCCCGCAGCCAGCGTATTTTAAAAAAGTGAATTGTCTCGCACGGAGACGACTCCAAATGCAGAAGAGCACCTTCCGTAATTGCAGCGATTCTCTTGGGCGGTGTGGCATCATACAATGTTAGTGGGTACCCTAATTACTGGAAATACAGAACGAGCAGGTGAAAACCGCTGGTGACTTCAACATGTCCGCAGAAGTCATGTATTCACATCCCCACCAGTGATCGTTTGTGTGATTATCTGCACCACATTTACGATATTTAACCTCACAATTATAGTGCTGAGCTTTAGTTTGACCTTTTTTTTGTAGATTTGTGACATAAAATATCCAAAAGAATTTTCAACACGGTACACATCTACAGTACAGGATACTGTACATGAAATACTGTACATATATATACTTTCAGTACATGAAATTACCAGCCAGTAGAATAGTAGAATACAGAATGTCAGTGTACAATAACAAAGAACATGCATCACCATTATACACCGTATACAATATTTTTTTCCTGATAAAAATAAGAACAAAATAACATCTGCCTTAACCTGCCCTGGTGACATCTTCTATCGGCAAAACAAGAAACTCACTTTATTGTTGTAGTGCAGCAGGAGGTTCCATCCGTCCCTCCCTTTGTCCTCTGCAGTTGCTGAAGATGGAGACCATATTGTTCTCCAGCAAAGCTGGAGATCCAGACCGGATGCTGCTGCAGGACAACTACCGCGCCACGCAGCCGCTCAACCACAGGGCCGTCTTTGCCTCCTTCACTGCAGGTAAGAAACGGCTAGATTGTTTAATTAGCAGGTATTTCACTCCATATTTAACCCGTTGACATGTAGAAATATCCCGTTTACATTTTTTCGCACCGGAGTCCGAGTTACTTGACATTGAGTATCTGCTGATAATGAGTCCCGGTCCAATACCTTGGCAATAGATTAAGAAGAAAAACAAAGAGCACATCCAAATGATCTAAATTGTCATTTTTTAAAAATTATTTGAATAAAAGTACTTCAACATGATCATTTTTATATGGCTCTGAGATTATTTAAAGTTAACTCTGAATTAGTATGTATGCAGTATTTTATTGGATATGTGTATAGTTTAATATGTCCACAACATTAAATACACCACCACAATCTAATATATTTCTTGTTGAGGTGGCGCTTACCAAGGAGGAACACATTCAATGTTGGTGCAGATCCAGATAATAGAACTTTATTTCACTTGCATTACTGGGATCTCAAGGTATGGGCCACCATATATGGTTTTGTTTTCATCAACCAAGCCAGACAAACATTGTTAGTTAGCCTTGGCTGAGGCCTCCTGGTTCTAATGCGTGCCATTTTAATAATCTTAAGTAACATTTTTGATACTATTCTTGTTTTGTTCTTTCACAGTGCCTGTAAATTTTCCTGTGTCACTGTTCTAATGAACATAGAACCGGATCGGGAAATTGTTGCAAAGTCTGAAAGCGGTACACACATCCCAGTCCTGGCTGCTCATTACGACATGGCCTAAAATTGACCATAAATGAACATTGATAATTTCATAAAAATCACACACACTGTTATGGGAATATCTCACTTATCTGGATTGCACTGGTGAATGCATGCCGCATCTTCTGTTACAACTATGATTTGGCAATTTTGCAGGATCTCTGCGTGCAAGAAGCTATTGCTACTTGACACTTAGTCCTGCTTTCTAGTATTCTGCTGGTAATCAACAATACCATCACAGTAGGGGACCATATAAATGAAAGCGCAAAATTAGCACTACACGCAGCAAGCAAAAAGGAGAATGTGGGGAGAGATATCGGAATATTAAAGACTTCTGAGTGAGGGATGACAGAAGTAGAGAGGAGGGTTCGAAAAGCCAGCAAGAAGAGCAGTGTTTGTTTGCGAGCCGATTAGACAAAAAAAGAAAGGATTTTGCAAAAGCGAAACACTGACTTCATTGTTTTCCTAACTGAGAAAACGGGAGAGGAAAAGGGGGACAGGGAGACGGGAAAGGGGGAGGCCGAGTTGTAGAAAAAGACAAAAGGAGAAATAATTTGTGTAAAGTGCTCATTGTGGAGAGTGATTGAACTGGAAGGCCTGATACATCAGCAATGCTGTCGAAGGCAGAGAGGCCGCGGCACTCTGATCAGATAAAGCCTCCCATCATGGTGACGTGTGTGACACTAATGATTCATTCTGTTCTTTGTCTGTTGTAGAGTCAGGCAAGGAGCTCACTTCGGGTAAGTCCGACATCACTGTGCTTCGTGCTTTCCTCTCCGTGAGGTTTTGATGACTTGTTGCTCATAGGTGAGGTCACCGCCATCGTGATAGGCATAATGTGCGGCTGTGTAGGCCTGGCCGTCATTGTCCGCTTCATCATCAAGACCATACGGTAAGACGCTTAGCTAGGTCAGTTCCCGACTCTGGATCTATCCTGAAAATGGCTGACCACCAGTTTGCTGCCGTTTTGGTGCGACTGCTTTAACTCTCCTGTCTCTCGGCAGATTTTTCACTCTCCTCCACCACGAAACAGTTGCTGTAAACAGGTGGCACTCATCGCCGACAAGGACACGACTAGCGCTTATTAACTGTGTTGTTTGTAACATCCCCTTTTGGATTGAGAAATGTCTTTGAGCGTTGTTCTAAAATGCGCGGAATTAAACAATCTACCAAGGAAACTGCGAATACCGTATAATCGTGACAATTAGATCCCAACCACATACATGGGCATGAATGAAATTTCTGGTGATTTAGGCTACTAACCATTCAATAGCTCTGTCTGTCTGATTTCCGGGGACTGTACCTTTTGGTGACCTTTTGGTGCACAACAACAACACCCACAACAAGAAGAGCCCACTTGCCTCGATTCAACCTTTGCAGATTACCATTACCTGGATGATGGAGAATATACACAGACAAAGAAATAAACAACTTTTAGCAAGCACATCGTTATTTATTTTTGATATTGTGAGGCAGATGTGCTAACCAGTTGTTCACCACAGTGTTGATGGTGCACATACCAGAGTTTTTGCATCAGCGACCACCAAAGCTGCATTCTGCTTGGCCAGCCGGTACCCATCAGCTGCCTCAGGAGTTCCACAGGCCAAAAAGGCCCGATAGGACTCCTTCAGCTTGACGGCATCCCTCACCGCTGGTGTCCACCAACGGGTTCAGGGATTGCCGCCACGACAGGCACCGACCACAGCTCCGGTCGGCCGCCACAGCAATGGAGGCGCAGAACATGGTCCACTCGGACTCGATGTCCCCCTCCTCCCCCGGAACATGAGCAAAGTTCTGTCGGAGGCGAGAGTTGAAACTCCTTCTGACAGGGGATTCTTCCAGACGTTCCCAGCAGACCCTCACAATACGTTTGGGCCTGCCACGTCGGACCGGCATCTTACCCCACCATCGGAGCAAACTCACCACCAGGTGGTGATCAGTTGACAGCTCCGCCCCGCACTTCACCCGAGTGTCCAAGACATGCGGCCGCAAGTCCGAAGACACGACCACAAAGTCGATCATCGAACTGCGACCTCGGGTGTCCTGGTGCCAAGTGCACATGTGGACACCCTTATGCTAGAACTTGGTGTTCGTTATGGACAATCCCTAATGAGCACAAAAGTCCAATAACAGAACACCGCTCAGGTTCTGATCGGGGGGGCCGTTCCTCCCAATCACTCCCTTCCAGGTCTCACTGTCATTGCCCACGTGAGCATTGAAGTCCCCCAGCAGAACGATGGAGTCCCCAGAAAAAGAAAAATAGGACTTCATTTTCATAACCATTTTTTTTCTCTAAAAAATAAAAATTTACTGTAATATTATAACTTTTCTTTCTCAAAAAGAGGTATATTTTATAATTCCTACGGCATTCATAGGCCCACATGGTAGTTATGTTTTTTTGGCATTAGGACTGTGAGGGGAATTATGCGACAATTTCTCCTTTGTAAGGGTCCCTGGACCCAAAAAGTTGAGTAGCTCTAAAGTGCTTGGCTCCTAGGTGAAACTCAGGATGAACATTGATGGGGACAGTTAACGATCAATTAAACAATTCATATATATATTGAAATATTACATTGCACTTTCTGCTACTTTGATTAAATACAGTATTTATCTAAAACCGAGGCGTGGTGAGCAAAGAATCTTGGCATGTGTGCTTCCGCAAAGTATAGCAGTGTGAAAAAAATGAGATTTCAAATTGTAATTGGATGCAGCCTAAATTGGGACACTGCTTGAATTCGACTAAATTGTTATTCGAGGAAGCGTTCTCCTCGCAAGCGCAATACACAAAATGAAGGTTGACATTGGTATAAATATAGAAAACAACAGTGAATATAAGTGAGTGGCGAACAACATCTGTGTGACTGTATTGAATGGTTATTCATGCAAGTGTTATTTACTCATGCCGTTTATTTAGTGGTTGTATAACGGTGCTATCCACAACGGACGTTTGACCTGTCAAAGCTGGAGCACGAGGAATCTCTCACACTAATGACTGCTGCATTCCATTCAACTAAGCTACTTTCAGCACTTTGATAGTGTGCATTTCACAGACATTGTCGTTTACACCTGCGCCAAACCCCCCCCCCCCCCCCCCAAAAAAAAAAAAACGCGTAATGGGCTGTACGATCCAACAAATGCTAATGTGGGATGAAATTCTTTGCGTTGGTTGGGCTCTTATAAATAAATTCAGTCAATTTGTAATCTGCTCGGTGGGATTTAACCATGAAAGTGAAAAACAAGAGAAACTGATCTTGAGATTAGCACTGGAGATAATCCGATCCTCTTTGCTCTGCTGCAATAACACCACTCTTGTCCAATACTTATGACTTGCTCTCCTAATTATTGCTTTGAATGAAAACAAGCGGCGTGATTCCTTTGTACGTGCCCCCATGGTGCTTGTGGAGGATTTAATCAAAATTGCTTCAGAAGCTGATTGTACCTTTCCTCTGTAGTCATAAATTATCCCCAAAGTGCCCTTGGAGTTAATTGTACTTCAAATACAACACTGACTCACTCTTCAGCCTTAAATGTACTGACAATCCTTGGGAACTACTGTCCTTCAGATAACTAAATCTCCCTACATGACAAAATATCACCTACGATCTCATACAATCAATTGTGACTTATAATAACTTATAATACTTCGATCAAATCAATGATTTTGCACTGTGTTTTCTGTGATTGTGTTTTCTGATCTCATGACAGCTCTACCTCTAGCTGGGACGTCCTTACCAATAACCGGCCAGCTCCGATGCAAAGGTTGACGAAAACAGTCAAAATGTTTCCCTTTCAACTCAAATTCTTCTTGACACTTCACTTTGCTTTAACCACCTATTAACTTTGATTCCTCTTTTTTTTGGCTAATACCACCCATAGCATGTTTGGGATGGAACAATCCTAGAGGTAATCAATGGATGTAAATAGTACAGTGAACCCCCGCTAGTCACAAGTGAAAGGGACCGAGCCCTGCCACGAATAGCCAAAATCCACAAAGAATTGATGCTCTCCTCGCCCCCCAAAAGAAGGATTTGAACACAAGATGGCTAAACATCTGAAATGGATCGTAACATAAAAAATACATCTAGCATGTACACAATTAGGAACACGTTACATAAACAACTACATTCAATAGTTTAATAATTCAACACAAACAAATCACATTAACATTAGGCTCATCAGTATTAGCAAGCATACTAGCCTAAATAACACACCCTTCACTGTAGTTTCAATTTCCAGTACTGGAGCGGAGGAGCCCAAAGTGATATTTTTTTTCACAGGGCCTCCAATCCATGGCAAACTTTAGTAAACCCATCCCTAATCTTGAAATAATCTAACCACACATCTAACTAGCTAGAAACCCATGAGTACATAATTTGGCTCTTTAGGCTGACCTAGTTTCCAAACGAATAAAAAAATAACTTAGATACTTAGCCACCAGTAAGTTATGATGTGGTTAATGTGGGACTCTAAACAGCACATTTTACATGCCTCTGTTTTTATTTTTATTTTTTAACATCAGGTATCTTAAATGTGCTATACTTGTTTTTGCAAGCACCTGACATACGCATTTCATTTAAGGAGGACGCTCATCCATCGATGGTAGGACGTTTAGGAGGATTAGGAGAAATCAAGTCAGGAAAACAGTCACAAGTAAAATGGCTTTCTGTATCTAAATTCATTTTATCCATCCATCCATTTTCCGTACCGCATCTCCTCACTAGGGTCGCGGGCGTGCTGGAGCCTATCCCAGCTATCTTTGGGCGAGAGGCGGGGTGCACCCTGAACTGGTAGCCAGCCAATCGAAGGGCACATATAAACAAGCAACCATTCGCACTCACATTCACACCTATGAGCAATTTTACAGTATTAAATCAACCTACCAGAACATGAGAACATGCAAAATCCACACAGGCAGGGTCGGGATTTGAGCCCCAGTCCTCAGAACTGTGAGGCAGCTGTGCTAACCAGTCGTCCACCGTGGCACCTAAATTCCTTTTATATTGTATTTCATTTTAAATGTTATTTAATTTTAAATACAGTTTTAAAACTAACTGCCATACTAAAAATACGTTTTTTGTTTTGTTTCTGTTGTTTTTTAAAATTACAGTTCCTCATAACCTTTAGATGCTCTCATGAATCCATAGGTTCCCCACCTCTAACAGAACCCATTTGGGTTCAGGAAACATCTGTTAACCATGACGAAAATGTCACTTCAAACATACCTTAATGTCATTCTTTAATTTCTTTATGATAGCTTGATGGAAAAAAAATCTGTAATAAAAATAATTATTAACACGTCTTTTCTTTCCTAGTTTTCTTCACTGGACTCATTGGCTCACTAATCTCTAATCATCACTCATTTTCTCTTCCATTAAATAATGTCCATTATATGGCAGTACTATATACAGCAGTGCTTCTCAACTGTTGTCACCCTTGGACTTTTCTATTGTTGTCAAGTCGTGAAGCACTTTTCCAGAAAAACAATAATGAACATTTGTACAGTAAACCCCCAACAACAAAAAAACACAAGAAATTGACGCCCCCCCGAATTTTTTTTTCTCATTGCCTATGTTAATAGTTTAAACCTTAAATATACCACTGTGATCCCAAAACACTCATTACAATATTACCCTTAAAAAATGAATGGCTTACTGATGGTCTTATTTGAAAAGAAGATTCACAGAAAAACACATGTACATGCAGATGCAGCGAAGACTCTCTGTAACTTCCACTAACAACCCAGGCTAAACTTAGCTCTTCCCTGACATAACCTCATTAATCTCGAGCTGTATCACTTCAACATATTTCCTTGAACCCAATTATTACTTTACTATTTGTCAGGGCTTTGGCGCCATCTTAGAGTGTTATAGAACTAGCACAAAAATTGAATAGGAGAGATTTTTCAGTGTGTAGCAAACAATATAGGTTGTCAGAAAAAAAATACAAATAGGTAAATTTGTTAATAGTGAATCAGAAATAGGTCGTGGTTCACATATCATATTTTTAAACATTACTACAGGTGCTAACATATTCAAAGTCTCTTTTGGGGCACCATATTAAGAAGGTAAACATGACAATGGTGCATACAAACATGCATCGAGTAAAATTTAATATCATAAATGCACAAGATATGGCCACAAAAGTTCACTTATATCTTGGCCCTCATCACAAACTAGTTCATTGCACGACATTAGCAAAACATCGTATGTCGGTACCATCATAAACAGAACACCCCTTGTAATTGCAAACTACCTGTCCGTGACTCACTCAAAATGGTCCCAGAGGCCACTTTTGGATCCTGACCCACCAGTTGAGAACCACTGGTATACACTATGTACAGTATAGCTCTACTGTACATACACAACCTCTCCTTGTATTATTTGATAAATAGGGACATCTGCTGGCTACACTTTCAAACTACTCTGACACAGAGATGGAAGTGACTCTTCTCTTGCTATTTCAGGATGAAAGAGCCAGAGAAAGCGATAGAGAAACAACAAGAGATGGTTCTCAACTCCACTTCTCAAGCAGAAAAGAGAGAAGAGCGTCTGTCGCCATAAACCAAGCCATAGCCGGACACAACTACAGAGGACAAACACATGTTGCAACTCACCCGTTACAGGAAAATCCAGTTTTGTATGAAACTGCAGGAAGGAAATAATGTGGATGAAGTCATGAACGCCTACATTGAATGATGGTGGCAGACTTTTATCGAGTTTGCACGCAAAGCACTTATATATGTCACTTTGGCTGGCTTTTGTGTTCATTGTGTTGTATGATTGCAATGTCTGACATGCATGAATTGTTCGTGCAAATACTTTGTACAGTATTTTTTTCTTTTTGATTCAGCTGTTTTTCATCATATCCATCCTGCCTTCAAGCACAAGCACACACTGCACTGAATGAAATGTGTGACATTTATACCCAATGTATTATTGTATTACTTTGCTCAGGAATTTGAGCATTGAAGCAAAATGGCTCCCCTTGGCTGCAGAGAAAGCCTAACGAGGTTAATTCAATGTCAGTGAGCAATGTCTGCGGAGATGCAGGATCAGAACTGCTGACTCGGTCCAGTCGGCTCATTTAAGTACAAATAAAGTTACTGTATACTGTTACTGCAAGAAAATGACTTCAGGTGCAATATTTCGTCAGTATTGTCTTTTCAGTTTTAATGTTAATGTATTTTCAGTATGTGCAACACAATAAAACCTAAAAAGCACTTGATCTCATTTGCTTTCATTAAATATTAAAGTTGATCCTGATGGAAGTACAATCCCAATGAAGTTGCGACGTTGTGTTAAACATAAATAAAAACTGAATACAATGATTTGCAAATCATGTTCAACCTATATTTAATTGAACACAGGACAAAGACAAGATATTTAATGTTCAAACTGATAAACTTGATTGTTTTTATCAAATAATAATTAACTTAGAATTTTATGGTTGCAACACGTTCCAAAAAAGCTGGGACAGGTGGCAAAAAAGACTGAGAAAGTTGAGGAATGCTCATCAAAGACCTGTTTGGAACATCCCACAGGTGAACAGGCTAATTGAGAACAGGTGGGTGCCATGATTGGGTATAAAAGGAGCTTCCCTGAATTGCTCAGTCATTCACAAGCAAAGATGGGGCGAGGTTCACCTCTTTGTGAACAAGTGTGCGAGAAAATAGTCGAACAGTTTAAGGAAAATGTTCCTCGACGTACAATTGCAAGGAATTTAGGAATTTCATCATCTACGGTCCATAATATCATCAAAAGGTTCAGATAATCTGGAGAAATCACTGCATGTAAGCGGCAAGGCCAAAAACCAACATTGAATGCCCGTGACCTTCGATCATGTGATACCTCTGCTTAGTTGTCATTCACAGTGTTGTGCAGAAGATCCTTTAAGGTCAAACAGAATCCCTTTGGAATTCCCTCAAATTTAGAAATCATCACCATAGGAATTGATGAAATTCTTGTTCCAGAGCGACCATCATTAACCTCAACTGTACAGGCAATATTTTAAGTAATATTTAAAATGTTTAAGTGTTTTTACACATAAATTTACCACTGTATGATGCAACTAAAATAAAAACGTCCCCCGACTAGCCTACAGTAAAGTAGAAAGAGGCTTGGTGAAGGTCCATTTACTTTAGGAATTTAACTCTTTTAACTCTTATACAAGTGTAAAAAGAAGTTAAAATTTAAAGACAAACATGCATGCACCACCAACTCTGATGATGGACGTGTGGCGCAGTGTATCTAAAACGTACGTACATTTGCACATCCTCACATTTATGGGCCACCATAAAAAAAATGATCTTATCTTTTGTTGGTCCAGCCCCCACATTTAGAACATCGCTTTCCTTTTATCGGAAAGAGTGCTTGGGTAAAAAGAATACCTCAGCATGGTCAGCGTTTCTATGACTCAAGCTGCGTCCATCCAGCAGAAGCACAAAGATGCCGAATTACACACACTCCTTTTGTCCTGCAGCCCCCCCACCCTCTGGAAAGCCCTTTTGCACTTTGTGGTTTTAATTAATGTGCTCATTTATTATACGCCGCTCTACAAAAGCAGAACAACTGCAAATAGAGGTTAGACTTGCAACCAATCACCACTTTAGTGTGTCAATACCTGCATGCCATTCAGATGATTCTTAGCAGTTTAATAACCCAATGGGTCCTTGAGATTGTAGAGGTCAAATGTGTAAAGAAAGGAAATAGCAGAGGATAGGAGGAGAGCGAGAAAGCTGAGAAGAAACGAAAGCGCCTTTTCCCATAGTTTGTGCCTCAGTTTGTTTTTCTGAAACCTCCTTAGTTCATTAAAAGTGCATGGCTGCTTTTCATTGTGTCGGCACTCCTTTTCTTCTTATGTCCTACTGTTCTGACCCCCACCCGCCGCCTTGTTTCTCACTCAGCACTCATTCTTTTTTTCTCCTTTTGCTATTCCTCGATAATTGTCGTACACTTTTACTTCTTCCTCAACATATTTGTGACATATTTATAATGTCTGTATGTCTACATTGTATGAGGGGTCAGGTATGCCTAATCAGACGGTCAAGCGCTGGTCACATCCATGATGCCGCTGAGATTAGTGGAAAAAAATTACAGTGGCACTTGACTTGTTTTTCAAGATTTTCACAGAGACAATTTTTCGTCTTAAAGTACAAAAACATTTGAGGTAGGTGTGGTAGTGAACAATTCTTTAAAAAAAGGGGACGAGAGCTTACTTCAAGCTGTTTCTCATTATTCCCAGCTAAGGTTTAAAAAGAAGATTAAGAGAATTACATCTTGAATATATAATTAAACCACATAACTTATGAAAGTCCACTAGCTTAATGCTATCACACAATGCAAAACGCCATAGACAGGACTAACGAAACGAGCATCTTGCAATAGTTATAACCCTTTCAGCAATGGATATTCCAACACAAACTGTGTTCGTGGGGCTGGAATGGATTAATGGCATTTCACCACTGTATGCATTAGGCTGGACGTGGTGGGTCTTTAAATGCACTGTCCTCGCATCAGTCACCCAAAGAAAACGAGCATCCGACGGGTTGTTTTCTCCGCATCGCTGCAAATCGTGTTTCAATGCAAACGACATGACAGTAAGACTAATGAGGGAGCATGAGGAGGAACGCAGACAGACAGTAAAGTAACATCATTTAATGATGCAGTGTGGCAGAATGGAAAGTTGAGGAAGAGGAGGGCTGCAAAACTTTCCAAAACGATGAAGAGGCACCACCACCAAATAGCAACTGGCCACCAGTTCAGGGTGTTACCCCTCTTCTCGCTCGAAGTCAGCTGAGAGACAGCCGCCACCCGAGTGAGGATAAGCAGTTCAGAAATGGATAGATGGAATTAAAAGCACTCTCCTGCCATCTTGTGGTGGTTGATGGGCGGTGTCAGGTTTCAGACTGAGCCTTAAGAGGCTTGAACAGTGTGTTTGCTGACTCATCAGTGAAAAGCTGTTGTGTAACCATGTAACCTGTAATGTATCTCAAGAAAAACTCTGGATCAGCCTCGCATTCACAAACACCTCTATCCGTCCTTCTCCTTTACAAAGTGTATTTGACCTTTCCAATGGTTATAACATGCCATGATGAATAGATTAAATTGATGTTAAGAAGTTTGCATTAACAATTTTTACAGACTTAAAGAAAGCTTTCGACACATCTGATCATGAGATTCTGTTTGAAAAATGGAAATATATGGGATTAGAGAGGCAGGGCTGCATTGGTTAAGAAGCTATATGGAGAACAGACAATTTGTGCAGAGAGTGGAATATACTGTAGGTATTCACTTTCAGATATCCATATAATAAAGATATAAATACATAGGTCTTCTGTGTGTGGAGGTGAGAACCTCCAGCAGCTGTTTGAAGTTGTAACAACCGAGTTGGGGAAACTAAAATCTTTCACATGAAGACTATGAAAAGATGAGGGCTGCTGCAGAGTTTAGTTGCAGGGGGCACCAAAGTCAACCCCATTTCCCTTTTTAATTTGTCACTTAATTACATACAATACCAGTGAAGTCTTCTCATAGGAAGTCATCTTTGTATCTAAAAAGCACAGTCATAAATGGGCACATGCATGAGCAGGAGAATTCCATAATGTTGAAATGATCAAATCTTCAATGACTTATTCAGTCCCTCAAATTAGGCAAACATAACAACTAACACGGCTGACAGCAACCACAGCCATGTTGTTTTAAAGTCGGGCGCGTGCCCTTTAATATCTGGATCCTGGCACCCTTTGGCATTGTTGTTGGGCTTTGCGCTTATGGCGTTTCCCTCAAAGTGGACTGGCAGGCACTGGTTTTCCAGCACCTCACAGGCCAGGATCAGATGTTTGCTTTCCTGGACGATCTTCCTGATTCCGCAGGTCCCCTGCTCACTCCTCACCGTGACAAAGGAGAAGGGCTCCTGGCTGATGCACAGGTTGTCCTTGAACGTCTTCCCCCCACTGTTAGAGCACACGGCCCTCACCCTGTCCAAGTCGTTTGGGTGCAGGAAGGACTGGGTTGGTCTATCACAGCCGCCGTTGTTCTTGATGTAGCTCCTCCACTCGTCCACATCCAGAGAGGTAGGGAGCCCCGTGCGGATGTGACGCTTGACGAACGTGTTGTAGCCGTTGTTCCATTTGGACCGCTGGCAGGGAGCCTCGTTTCGTGCCTGCGTCTGATGATCCAACAGGATACAGGCGGCCAGAATGAATCCAAACCCGAGAGCGGCCATTACCCAGCAGCCCCTAGAGTGAAACAAATGCTTTCACATCAGCGAGAACAAACTGTGGATTTTACAGCCCTCCAACTTCATCAAAAAGGACAGCAGTGTCTCAGCTTGCTGCTCCTGCTCCACACAAGTAAACAGTGTACGAAACCCACAGCTGTCAGCGTTTCCTCTCTACATAAAAAAAAAGATGACGTGGGAAACCACTTTGCGGTGCAAAAATCACCATACCTTGTTTTAGCAATAGAGAAAGCTTCTGGTTAGCTGTAAACTACCCTGAACGCTACAGATACAGGAGCTTTCTGTCGTCAGGTCGTCGCACATTTCCTGTCTGGGAGCGTCAGGGGGAGGGGTTTGCCAACTCCATGCATAGCTGCCTTAGATAACCCTGTCCACATGACAGAGGTGCACTCATGGCGAGACGTGATCCGTTGACATCTATAAATAACAATTCAAGGTCCAGTGTCCTATTCTAGGATTGGTGTGCTGCTGATTATACTATGTTTGTTTTCAGAGATCAATTATTTATGTTACAGTTGTCAAACTTAAAGCCTTGAGACCAGGTCTGGCCGGCTCCATCACTTTAAATGGCCTGATATTATATATATATATATATATATATATATATATATATATATATGTTTTACACAGTGTAAGTAAAAATACAAAACGGTGCATATCCTCTTATTGACTAAATGCTAACGTTCAACCGCAGCACTTCTTTACAAAATCTTAGCACAAGTGGTTCTGGCTGTCATCGTCTCTTCAGATTCTATCTGCTAGTCAATGCTATTCTCCGCAAGCCAAGTATTGCTGTGTGGTTCAGCATTCATCATTTTGCATCCTCAGAATAAGACATACAGTTCTTCACTCTGTAAGATCAATTAACATAAAATGAATGCATCAGTAATGTTACTTTAAAGTTTTTTTATTTTGCAAACCGGATACAAACAACATTGAATTGAGAATTGAGGATTGGGAAAGAATTGAGTTTCTGAGCTTGTAAGCGTGACCTCTGTTGAAATCTCCCAGACACACGTGGGGAAATGTGTTAAGGTGTGATGAAACCAACTTTTTAGCCATAATTCCAAACACAACACTGCTCATCAACAAAAGAATACCATGCCTACAATAAAAAAAAAAAAAAAAAAGATTTGCAAATCTTTTTATTTAGCTAGAGCTGGGGCCTTAGTCAAGGTGGAGGGAATTATGAACAGTTCTAAAAAGCAGTCAGTGTTAGCACAAAACCTTCAGGTTCTGCTGGTAAGCAAGAAAATGTCATGAAAAGCCCACTCGAACAATTGAACTTCATTTGAGGTTAATCAGAGGCACTTTAAATAGTGGCAGGTGTTTGCTGACTCCCATTTAACAAAAGTTTTAATGTGATTGGTTTATTCTGTACACAGCCATATCCCCAGTTATAAGAGGGTGTGCACACTTGTGTAACCACATTATCTTGTTTGTACCCCCCCATCCACTCTGGAAAAGTTTTCCTTTTTTCAGTTGAGTTGTATAGGTTAGAGGTCACATTATTGGTGGCAAAGGTTTTTCAATGATTTATCTTGGTCTTATTTTTTTATACGGTATCACAAAAATTTGGCATTTGAACAGCAGTGAACCACCTTTTTATATCCACTCTAGACTCAAATAGCAGATAACCCCGCTATTACTGTACTGATGAGAGCAATTTTAACATCTATGCATCTCAAAGTTTATTCAATTGGCCTATTTCAATTACATGTCTGTTTCGACTGCACTGTGCACTGTCCATCCATCCATCCATTTTCTACCGCTTATCCGGGTCGGGTCGCGGGGGCAGTAGCTTTAGCAGGGACGCCCAGACTTCCCTCTCCCCAGCCACTTCATCCAGCTCTTCTGGAGGGATCCCGAGGCGTTCCCAGGCCAGCCGAAGGACGTAGTCTCTCCAGCGTGTCCTGGGTCGTCCCCGGGGTCTCCTCCCGGTGGGACGTGCCCGGAACACCTCACCAGGGAGGCGTCCGGGAGGCATCCGAATCAGATGCCCCAGCCACCTCATCTGGCTCCTCTCAATGCGGAGGAGCAGCGGCTCTACTCTGAGATCCTCCCGGATGACCGAGCTTCTCACCCTATCTCTAAGGGAGAGCCCGGACACCCTGCGAAGGAAACTCATTTCGGCCGCTTGTATCCGGGATCTCGTTCTTTCGGTCACGACCCACAGCTCATGACCATAGGTGAGGGTAGGAACGAAGATCGACCGGTAAATTGAGAGCTTCGCCTTTCGGCTTAGCTCCTTCTTTACCACAACGGACCGATACAATCACTGCAGACGCTGCACCGATCCGTCTGTCGAACTCCCGTTCCATTCTTCCCTCACTCGTGAACAGGACCCCAAGATACTTGAACTCCTCCACTTGGGGCAGGATCTCATCCCCGACCTGGAGAGGGCACGCCACCCTTTTCCGACTGAGGACCATGGTCTCAGATTTGGAGGTGCTGATTCTAATCCCAGCCGCTTCACACTCGGCTGCGAACTGCTCCAGTGAGAGTTGGAGCTCACGGTTTGATGAAGCCAACAGAACCACATCATCAGCAAAAAGCAGAGATGCAATACTGAGGCCACCAAACCGGACCCCCTCTACGCCTTGGCTGCGCCTAGAAATTCTGTCCATAAAAGTTATGAACAGAATCGGCGACAAAGGGCAGCCTTGGCGGAGTCCAACCCTCACCGGGAACGAGTCCGACTTACTGCCGGATATGCGGACCAAACTCTGACTCCGGTCGTACAGGGACCCAACAGCCCGTATCAGGGGGTTCGGTACCCCATACTCCTGAAGCACCCTCCACAGGACTCCCCGACGGACACGGTCGAACGCCTTCTCTAAGTCCACAAAACACATGTAGACTGGTTGGGCGAACTCCCATGCACCCTCTAGGACCCTGCCGAGGGTGTAGAGCTGGTCCACTGTTCCACGGCCAGGACGAAAACGACACTGCTCCTCCTGAATCTGAGATTCGACTTCCCGACGGACCCTCCTCTCCAGCACCCCTGAATAGTCCTTACCAGTGAGGCTGAGCAGTGTGATCCCCCTGTAGTTGGAATACACCCTCCGGTCCCCCTTCTTAAAAAGGGGGACCACCACCCCAGTCTGCCAATCCAGAGGCACTGTCCCCGATGTCCACGTGATGTTGCAGAGGCGTGTCAACCAGGACAGCCCCACAAGATCCAGAGCCTTTAGGAACTCCGGGCGAATGTCATCCACCCCCGGGGCTCTGCCACCGAGGAGCTTTTTAACTACCTCGGTGACCTCAAACCCAGAGATAGGAGAGCCCGCCTCAGAGAACCCACACTCTGCTTCCTCATGGGAAGGCGTGTCGGTGGAATTGAGGAGGTCTTCGAAGTATTCTCCCCACCGACTCACAACGTCCCGAGTCGAGGTCAGCAGCGCCCCATCCCCACTATACACAGTGTTAGTGGTGCACTGCTTTCCTCTCCTGAGACGTCGGATGGTGGACCAGAATATCCTCGAAGCCGTCCGGAAGTCTTTCTCCATGGCCTCACCGAACTCCTCCCATACCAGAGTTTTTGCTTCAGCGACCACCAGAGCTGCATTCCGCTTGGCCAGCCGGTACCCATCAGCTGCCTCAGGAGTCCCACAGGCCAAAAAGGCCCAATAGGACTCCTTCTTCAGCTTGATGGTATCCCTCACCGTTGGTGTCCACCAACGGGTTCGGGGATTGCCGCCACGACAGGCACCGACCACCTTACGGCCACAGCTCCGGTCGGCCGCCTCAGCAATGGAGGCGTGGAACATGGTCCACTCGGACTCGATGTCCCCCTCCTCCCCCGGAACATGAGCAAAGTTCTGTCGGAGGCGAGAGTTGAAACTCCTTTCTGACAGGGGATTCTTCAAGACGTTCCCAGCAGACCCTCACAATACGTTTGGGCCTGCCACGTCGGACCGGAATCTTCCCCCACCATCGGAGCCAACTCGCCACCAGGTGGTGATCAGTTGACAGCTCCGCCCCTCTCTTCACCCGAGTGTCCAAGACATGCGGCCGCAAGTCCGATGACACGACCACAAAGTCGATCACCGAACTGCGACCTAGGGTGTCCTGGTGCCAAGTGCACGTGTGGACACCCTTATGCTTGAACATGGTGTTCGTTATGGACAATCCATGACGAGCACAGAAGTCCAATAACAGAACACCGCTCGGGTTCTGATCGGGGGGGCAGTTCCTCCCAATCACGCCCTTCCAGGTCTCACTGTCATTGCCCACGTGAGCATTGAAGTCCCCCAACAGAACAATGGAATCCCCAGCGCGAGCGCTCTCCAGCACCCCCTCCAAGGACTCCAAAAAGGGTGGGTACTCTGAACTGCTGTTTGGTGCATAGGCACAAACAACAGTCAGGACCCGTCCCCCCACCCGAAGGCGGAGGGAGGCTACCCTCTCGTCCACCGGGGTGAACCCCAACGTACAAGCGCCGAGCCGGGGGGCAATAAGTATACCCACACCTGCTCGGCGCCTCTCACCGTGGGCAACTCCAGAGTGGAAGAGAGTCCAACCCCTCTCGAGAGGACTGGTACCAGAGCCCAAGCTGCGTGTGGAGGCGAGTCCGACTATATCTAGTCGGAACTTCTCGACCTCACACACCAGCTAGGGCTCCTTCCCTGCCAGAGAGGTGACATTCCACGTCCCTAGAGCCAGCTTCTGTAGCCGGGGATCGGATCGCCAAGGTCCCCGCCTTCGGCCACCGCCCAGCTCACACTGCACCCGACCCCTATGGCCCCTCCCACAGGTGGTGAGCCCATGGGAAGGGGGACCCACGTTACCCTTTCGGGCTGTGCCCGGCCGGGCCCCATGGGTGCAGGCCCGGCCACCAGGTGCTCGCCTTCGAGCCCCACCACCAGGCCTGGCTCCAGTGGGGGGCCCCGGTGACCCGCGTCCGGGCAAGGGAAAACGAAGTCCATTGTTTGTCGTCATCATTAGGGGTCTTTGAGCCGTGCTTTGTCTGGTCCCTCACCTAGGAGCTGTTTGTCATTGGTGACCCTGCCAGGGGCATAAAGCCCCAGACAACTTAGCTCCTAGGATCACTGGGACACACAAACCCCTCCACCACGACAAGGATGACTGCTCAAGGAGGGGCACTGTGCACTGATCTGATTTTTTTTTTTTTTTTATCCACATCATTTCCAAAATCAAAGCCTCCAGTTCTTTATCATTTTCCCCACATTGTAGTTGCATACTGCTATGATCCAAGCCAGATGATGAGGAAGGTCACCCACCAGGGCTGTGGTATCACTTTAAACAGAAATTAAACTGTGAAAATGAAACTTCCTCCTGCAAGCACCTCATCTCATTGTCCATAAGTGATCACTTTCCTGCACAACAAAGGGGCAAATTACTGATTGTTCTTTTCCAGCTAATGATCTCAGGATTGTCTTACAACTCCTGGAGGACTTCAAGACCCCCCCACCCACTGGTCCATGTGTAAATCACACAACAAAGATACAGTCATTCATTCTTGCTTGTGTTGTCTGCCAGGAAAATCAGCCCAGTGGTTTCCTGTGAGGCCAAAATGCCACTGATAATGATTTCCAGGAGTTGGCAGTATAGGCAGGGTCACGGTCACATCTGGGTTATTGGGTTGAGTGGTTTTATTAGAAGTCAGCTGCATGATAAAGTGAAGAATGCCACGAAAGTGTGACTTTACCAGCAGCTGATTACTCCCATTTACACGCACAGGGTTCGGATTTGCTGGGATGTCTGACTACAACGCGGCTGTGATAAGGGACGCATCAGGACAGTGATAGAGAACTTCCACTGTCGACGATGAACGAGGTACGCTGAAGGTCATGTCATTTTGGGCCTAGATAAGGAAGAGTTCACTCGGTCTGTGAAGGGGAAATTGTGAGACATTCGGCCGAGGAGAGGAAATAGGAAATGATATGCTATACAAGAGGAAGCAGGAGAGGGAAAACGGGACATTTTATCCCTGTGAGAGTGCTGATTCGAGGCTCCAAAGTGGGCTTTCCCACTCTCACTTTTGCAACAGGACCTCATGAGAACATTCAAAAGGTTAAGCACGATGCTGTATTTGAAGTTGACCATTTTCCAGCAACATGCTTAAAGTTCCATTCACATTTGGCCTGATACACGTAATTTTCTTTTATTCTGGCGGGAACTGTCTCCACTTTGTCACGGACATGAACAGCTTGATACAACTCGAGCTCCAATCTTCACCCTTCAGTGATGTCACTCGATTGCAATGAGTTTTCCTTTATTTATTGGATTTCCACTTGCTCAAAATCCACCAAGATTTAGTAAAGTCCAGTCCAAGGAGACAGCGCCCAGAGTTTTTCCTGCATATAAATATTTCCACGTCCGAAAAAAAGAAACAGATCGTATTTGTAATCATCTCAGTTCATGGACTATATTGTTCACACACAAACATTAAAGAGTGAACTGCTGAGCCAGGCCATATGAACTCCGTTGCTAACCAAAGTAGCAGCACCTACCGAAGCATGCAAACAGTATTTCAGGTGAAGCGTGGAGACTGTCCACATTGTTAAAGCAATGTTACATTATGTGGAGACTGCATCTTTAACAACAGTGCAGCGCAGTGCAGTGAACTGCACAATGTTGTGCATCCATGTTTATGTTCCGGTGAGCTATGCGATTTTAACCTTCTAACCAGTCATTTCTCCATAATAGTCATTTTTATCTCATTTTAAACTTTTTTAACAGTTACTGACAAAAATAAAAAGGTATAATTACTGTACTTACAACAGGAGGCTATTGGCAAGTGCCTGTTTCCGTCTCTGTCCAGACTTGTAATATGCACTCTAGTTTTACAGTCATCCTGATGTATTTAACATTTGTATATCATATATTTAGTTTTGCTGATTGCATAAAACGGCAGCTAAAGTGCGAGAAGAGACAGAAACTCTGCATCATAAAAGCAAACTTACCATTGTGCAAACACAGGCAAATTGCCTGCTGCCTGATACATCCAGGGGGCCAAAATGTCTCATAAAAATGTGTTTATAGAGCCTTCTTCCATTTAAAGCAACTATTAATGTTTTATTTTTAATTCACATGCCTAAAAATAAATCAAGATGCTTAATCTATCACAGACATGTCAAGCTCTCGGCCCGCGCAGCAATTTCATCCCGCCCGCGGGATAAATTTTAAATCAGCATGACATTGGCCCGCACAACAGCACTGATCAGGCAAACGTGTACGTAATTCCATGAGCAGCGTCTTCTTACTTGTATGAACTAGTGTTGGGGGTGTGGGGATACGACAGTCGGCCAATCACGTACCAGTTTCAAAGGAGCCACATGGCTACTTATGCATCCGCTTGTGCATTTTAAGTACGAGTAACTGTTACTGCCGATTTTGGAAGCTCTGTTTGTTGTCGATTGAATGAAGACACATTGCCGAAGAAGACGTGGTTGTGTCAGCCAAATCTGACTGCAAAAAGTGAAAGTGAAAGTGACTGGTGAACAACGACGACGAAAAGATCTTATTTGATCGGAGGCAATGACGTCTACAGGAATACTTTTCAGATTCTTATGGGATGAGTTTTCAGTAACGTTATCTAGGTTACGTTTCTTTTCGTTCAAAGTTTTGATAAAGATGTAAATGTTCCTTGTGGTTGTTACAATGTGAATCTGACTGCAAAAAGTGTTTTCGGCATGGAAAAATCACACGTTTATAGGCTTTGGACACAATAGAAAATTATATGGACGTGATTCATATTCATGATTGTACTTGTTTTCTACGAAGTTTGAAGTACAGTAAATCTGACGATGCACTTGCTCTCACAGTGTGACCCGGAATATTAAATGGCTCGAGCGCATGCCGCCATTGTTTGTTGTTTCAAGCTAGCTAGCTTAGCTCAAAAGCGACCGTCGTAGTTACGCACTCAAACTCACTGGATGATCGCAATTTCAGTAAGTGCTCGCGATCATATGCCAAATTACTTTGGATATTGACGGCAGCGGCGGCGAACAAAAGTGTGTCTTAAATTTGTTAAAATGAATGACCAGTCACCTCAGTGCAACATTTGGAATAAGATTATATTGTGCAAAGGAGTTTTTTCCGATGTGTATCGTCTGACGCGCTCCAAGTCTCAGCCTAACCGCGTGGAGCTTCGGTGAAGTCAACTCTCAGTCAACTGGGTGAGTGAAACAATAAAATACATCTATGCTACCATTGAGACAGATAACAAGGTAAACGGTTGCTTGCACTTTTGCACTGATG
The DNA here is from genome assembly GCF_024500275.1 of Phycodurus eques. NCBI lineage: Eukaryota > Metazoa > Chordata > Actinopteri > Syngnathiformes > Syngnathidae > Phycodurus > Phycodurus eques. The sequence continues at coordinate 15,135,939 of NC_084528.1, read as the reverse complement.
GTTTTTAGTGTTTATTTTAATCTTCAAACCAACGTATGCACCAATGACAAAAAAAAAAAAAAAAAAAAAAAAAAAAAAAAAAGCTTAACATTGGGCTAAAACTTCACCGTAGCAACTTTACATCACAATGAATTGGGGCAATTCGTTGGTTTACGCCGCTTTTTCGTTGCTTTTCGACACTTCTTCGCAGCTGGAGGTCTTGGCATTGAAACTGGGAACTGCAATATTTAAATTTGAACAGTTCCGGGAGAACCGGAACATTAGTCCCAGTTCCAATCGGTTCTTGTTTCTCGATACCCAACACTAGTAATAAATAATAACCCTGAGATATAGCAAGCTTTTTTTTGGTTACCAAACCCCTTTTTACAGTAACTTGAACAATAGTTGAAGAAACTATTATCCTTGACTTCTGGTTTGGAAACTAGTTATCCATCATTTTGTTGTGTATATATATAATACCATGATCAGGCGATGAAATATTTAGATGGTTTGGCGGTCATAACAAGCCTCTCAGGGAAAGTGTACCGACAGTGTGGCCGTTGACAAAAATGAGTGTGAAACCCCTGATCTATCATGATCGTTACAACCACTCCCCCTTCCTTCTCATGCAATGGACTACTCCATCTTTTTAATGCACCTGTGCAGACTTGATTCAGAAAGACGAAAAAAAAACTTGTTGAGGTGGTTATCTGACTTTCATGTCAGTGCCTCACCGGCCATAAACCTCACTGCAATTCAATTAATCTATCCATTGTCTATGGCGCTTTTCTTAGGATTGTGGATGAGCTGAAGCCCATCCCAGCTGACTTTGGGATAGGTTACTTCCTTGACTGGTTGCCTGCCAACAAAGACAGCAAATCCTCACTCGAATATGTACTGAATTATGTGAAACTGCATTTGTCAGTCACAGCAATGGCTACACCGCCACAGTCTAATGAGAACCAATAAGAGAGCTGGATCAAAAGTTGGGACTTCCATCCATCCGTCTTCCGCTTATTCGAGGTCGGGTCACGGAGGCAGCAGCCTCAGCAGGGAAGCCCAGACTTCCCTCTCCCCAGCCACTTCCTCTAGCTCTTCCGAGGGGATCCCGAGGCGTTCCAAGGCAAACCAAGAGACGTATCTCTAAGGGAGAGCCCGGACATCCTGCGGGCGAAACTTGTTCTTTCGGTCACGACACACAGCTCGTGACCATAGGTATGGCTCCAAAAACCCCTATGACGAACAAAATATATGGATCTAGGTTTCCCTTGCCCGGGCGCGGGTCACCGTGGCCCCCCTCTGGAGCCAGGCCTGGAGGTGGGGCTCGAAGGCGAGTGCCTGGTGGCACAGCCCGAAACGGTAACGTGGATTCCCCTTCCCATGGGCTCACCACCTGTGGGAGGGGCCATAGGGGTCGGGTGCAGTGTGAGCTGGGCGGTGGCCAAAGTTGGGACTTGACAAAGGTAATGTTGTGAAGTTTTGATGGAGGCAAAGATCATTTAAAGGGAAACTGAAAGACGGGAGAAATGCGTTTGGCTTTCCCACAAAGAGAATCTCTCTTTTCCATATCTTTGGCGGTTTGTCAACCTCTCCATCTCTGTCACCAAGTGTTTGATCTCCCTCTCTTTGCTGACACACTCTCACATCATTTACGCCACAACAATGTGGTAGAACATGCGGACAGTTTTCAATGTTCTTGCTCTTCTTTAAGTCATCTGCTTTGGGTCCTCTCCCCTTTGGTTTTACCCTTCTAAACATGCTTGAGGAATGTGTCAGAGCGGCACAAAAGAACAAAAGCTTGATGGGGAGGAGGAAGAATAGAAAAGTGGCAAAGGAGGGGGGCAGAGAGAAAGTTGCATGAGGTAAAGGAGAGGGAGGAATTGAGAGAGAGAGAGAAAGAGAGAGAGAATGAGGGAAAGGTTGAGGGGTGCAGCTCATGGCTGAGTGCACCTGAATGCGGAGCGGCCCTTTGTCATCACGTGCTGACATGCAGCATCACACACACATTTCAGGGATGTGTGCTACAATCCACCCGTTTTTTGATGCATCTGTTGGCATGTCACGGTCATATGCTAATACTTAGCCAGGCAGGGTGAACCTTCCCAAATGCGGACAGTTGCGCATTGTAACTTTTGTGACTGCATCAGTCACTTTCAAAGATCAATCCTAACTTTGGGAACAGAGGCCGTGTGATAGACCACCATAGCAGCAGAGAGGCAGAATGATGCTGGGCTGGATATAAATGGGGCCAACCAAGCGTTAAATAGAAGCATACGTTCACTCAGGCTTATTATTCCAATATTGTCCGAATAAACTCAACTGCAAGGTGGACACAGGCAGTGAGTGATACAAAAGAGGAAATGGCTTGATGGGGAAATTGTAGCTCTGTTTTGGCTTAACACTTGATGTTTGGACCAATTTGTGTGAAGGAGTATGAGGGCCCCCAAAAAAAGCAAAAATAATTGGACAATTACACAAAAAAAGTAATGTTACTGATAAAAGTAAAACGTTGTTTTGTTAGGAGTAAAAGGTTTTAATCCGCTATATGTGGAACGCCACGTGACCAAACCCGGAAAACTGGTTAGCGGACTTCCTGTGTATGCTGCGATAACTACTCAGGTAGGCGCTACCGATCAACGCAAACTAGAACTAGTAGACATTCCAACAGCTTCTTCCCTCTTGCGATCAACTTCTTAAACACCTAACCTATAATTCCATTACAACAAGCTGGCAATTTTTTGACTTGAGTTCGTTGTCACATTTCTGTGGGGCCAATTATGTATTACTCGTGCACTCACTGTAGTTGTCTCGCCATGCTGCACTATTTGCATATACTGGCCACTCATGCCAGAGTAGCATCTGCTCCATTTGCACACTGATTGAGGAGTATCTGTAACATTTGCACAACCAACATTGTCCCAGATGATCGCACTACTCGTCACTTTAAACCGCATACACCCCTTGAAGTCTCAGCGCCCTTTGCACAATGGTCATTGCACCGGACGATTGCAATATTAGTCGTTCGAACTGCTCTAAGTGCTAGAGGACTCTGCATCTTTTTGCACAATTGTTTTTTGTCAATGTCTTTATGTCCCCAAAGTGTTCTGTAAATTGACTGTCTGTTGTACTAGAACGGCTCCAACTACCAGAGAGACATTCCTTGTGTGTTTTGGACATACTTGGCAAATAAAGATGATTCTGATTCTGATTCTGAACTGGTGGAACTATGGGCTGATGACATGTTGGTTTCAACCCCAACTTGCTAAAATTTTGTTTTCTTTCTGGTTGGGGTCTTCAGATAAAAGTTAAATACATACTACAAATTTGAGAACAATAAATCCCATCTATAGTCAGCTACAGGATTCTATATGTATTTATAGATTTATTTTAAAAAGTCTCTCTGTCTTTGCATTCAGGCAATTACATTTTTCTTCATGCAAGTTCTCCAGCTTTAGAGAACATACGCTCACATGCTTTTTATGGACCTTTTATTCACCTTGTGCTAAAATGTAAAGTAATATTTAACTTGTTACTATATCACATTGTACAGTTTGTATATGTATTTGGCGGCGGACTTCGCCACTGAGTCTGCCGCCATGACTCGCCGCTGAGCCAGGCTTCGTTCCGCCTGGCGACGTATGCTCGGCGAGCACAAGGTTTGTCCAGCCTGCTCCTTGTCCACTAACTGCTGCTCAGTGGGAAAACGTAAAGATCGGTCTTTGGAAGTTTTGCTTCTCAATGTATTTTAATACTCTCAGTTCTAGCCTTGCATAACGCCGCATTCAGTAATGACCACTCTCTGAATGAAAAAGTAAACGCCTACAGAGGTCTGTCAACCAATCAGCGTTTGTCAGCACAGCCCGGCCCCTCAAAGTGTTCCTGGTAGCTCTCAGAAGACCCTACCCGCCAAGAGGACTGAAATAACCCAGGGGGAACCTTCCGTACCATGGTAGTTTATTTCGGTTGAGGACACAGGACACGGGAACTCAAGCTACGAGGGTAGCTAGGGAGGTTCCTGCAAAGGTTCCTGCGGTGGGAAAGCCTCTTGTGTTTCAAAGGTAACTTAAGGCAGCAGACTGTAAAATAAATTGTAATAAAGCCTAGTCCTCTACGACGCACAACTACTTGTAACATTACTATGAGCTCATTAAGGACACACACACACACACACACACACACAGCGGCTGAAATATGTTACGACTGCATCAAACACATATTTGGAACCCAAAACAAAACAACAGAAGATGCAGGTTTGAGACTTTATTCAACAAAGGGAGCACGTTGACGTTGGAGGCAAAGAAGGAAATGTTCCCCACTCCACTTGGGGTTTTGTCTAACTGTGTCTTTCAGATGGCCAACAGAGAAACTGGTCTTGCTTATTTGTCACGTATGCGCCGAGATTGGTCAGAAGCGTCGGAAAGTGATCCATCAGCTAGTCTGTTAATGACTCAACTTTACCGAGAGGCGGTGCTCCGAGCAGCGCCCCCCCCAAGTGGCGGAGGCTATGAGAGACAACCTAGCCATGACAACGGCGACACCGGCTGAGTGGAAAACACACTTTTTATATCACTTAGCCAGACATATTGAAAAAGAAAAAAAAGTTAATACAGAAAAGGATGCCTTACTAAAAAAGAAATATTACATCTACAGGTCCAGGAGGTAAAACGTGTAAACACAAAAAAAGAAGGAACAATTGGTGCAGTAGAGGACCACCACCGCCGCTCCACCTGCTCCGGCTCAGACTCCAACTAAGGCACACCATTACCAATTGGGACCGCCACGCCAGGCCAATCAGCGAGGGCGTGGACAAGGAGCGAAAGGTAAGGGTGGAGTGAGACCAGGGGGGCTGGGTGGGTCGTGTTATAACTGCGTAATGTGGGGTCACTGGGCGAGGGACTCTCGCAGTGTTGAGTTGGATAAGTGCTCGCCACAGTGCCTCCGCTTGCTTTGTCAAACGAATCCTCCCGCCAACCTTAATGGACCAGGGCAACTCCGCACCCTGCGATGCCCCACCAGCCACCAAATGCCTACCTGCCCAGTACACCACTCACCAATAGGGGTACCTGGGATGCCTCGATGTGCAGGGTTTGGCAGACCCGTGCATTCCGGTGATTGTAGCTGGACATCGTCTCTCCATGATTGTCGACACTGGCGCCCGCTATTCTACGCTCAGTGAATTGCAAAAATATCTCCACAGAGATGTGAAAGACTCATTGCCAGTTGTAGAAAACGCTTGATTTCAGTTGTTGCTACTCAGGGTGGGCCAACCAGTTATTAGGTTTAGGCGGGCATTTTTTTTTCACACAAGGCTAGGTAACTGAATAGTTTTATTTCCTTAATAAATGAAATCACCATTTTAAAACAGCATTTTAAGATCACTTGGGTTATATTTAACTGATATTTACATTTGCTTGATGAGCTTAAACATTCAAGTGGGGAAACTATGGTATAATATTAGAATTTGAGAAGGGGGCCATTAGTTTTTCACGGCACTGTATTCTATTGTTTGCTAACACTATGCAACAACCAAATAAAATTATTAATCAATCAACGAATCGATCAATTGATCAAAAAAAATTCATAATTTTTGAAAATACACTGAAAAACAAAAGTGCTTCAGAGGTTTTTGTCATGATCTGTGTTTTTATCAACTTTGTTTAGATGAGATTTAGTTTTGTTTCATGTTCTCGTTAGGTTTCCTTCTCCACCTGTTCTCCTCAGCCCTGTTACTTGTGTCAGCCAATCAGCTCCCTCCACCCACTCGTGTCTTGTCCAGGTGTGCCTTGTTGTCTCATCAGTTTGATTGTATTAAGTTCTTTGGTGTCTTGCAGTCTGTGTGGGATCATTGTTGCTGTCGTGTTGTCATGTTTTGTCATGTTACCCTGTATAATGGTTTTTGTACTTTTAATTCAGTATTCTTTCATGCAGTAGGACTCTTTGTTTTGCCTTTTTTCTAATAAATATTTTTGAGTACATGCTGCACCCCTGGCCTTGCCTCCCTGTGCTTAGGTCCTCCACTTTTGCCTCTACACCAACACCATGAAAACCCGCATCTATGTCAGTTCTATATCGCACTCTTGGTTCTATACAGCACCCCTGGTTCCATATTGCACCATTGTAAACCATTGGTGTACTTTAGGGGTTCATATACGGGAATAGTCGTACATCCATTATTCTACAGTATATAGCACCATGGAGTTCCTACATGAATATATTAGGATTAATATCAAAGAAACATTTGGTTCTCCTTTGTTGCTATGTAGAACTACTGGATAATGGCTGGTTCAATAGAAACACCTAAAATGGGTGCTAAATAGTACCCAAAAGCACATTTGGGTATAGAAAGCTTTAATTTTAGGGGTAAAATGTAATGATCGGAGTTAAAGTTGTAACGTTACAAGTAATAAATTGTCATGTTAGAGCATAACGCAATGTTCCGAAAATAACGTCAAAATGTTTGAGCGTCTTCATTTTTTTATTTAGAAAACAGCTACAATATTAAAACATCAATGGCAAAAAAGCTGTAATATTACAAGATAAAACCTGTAATGTTTTTTGAAGAATGGTTTGATATGAGAAAAAACGACATATGACAAGAAAAAAAAGTGATTTGAGATTAATTTGCACACAAATGTAAGAGTTTGGGGGGACAAGAAAAGCACAAGGAGTTGATTTCATTGCACGTTTTTTCCAGAGTAAACTAAGCAGTAGTACTAAACATCTTAACGTTTATGCCGTGATTTTTCTCTTAATATTCTCGTATCAATGCGTCATTATTCTTGTAATATTTTCGGAGTGTCACATTATTTGTGTGGCCGTCCTTCAAAGCGACCGTGCATGCCAGCAACGCGTGCAATCTGGTTCACGTCGAACAAAGCCGCCGATCACGGTGCAACGCTGCTGGAATTTGGACACGTCTGTGCGTAAAGGCGCATGTCTTCAGTTATCCAATTACCTATCTAACTCTTCTTTATTACTCCTTGCGTGTGTGGACTGACACGGAGCCATTGCGTATTTGTAGTGGGGAACCATAACGCCCCGGCCGCAGCCCCCTTTCCAATTTCCCCTCCTCAAAGTCGCCCGGGTTACCCCGCGCTAATTCGCCATGCAGCTGATGGGATCATCCATCAAAAGTCAATAGTTAACGTCGGCTTTGATCGTCGCCATCCGTCATCTGCGTGCATGTGTGCGCATGCACGGCTGAATGTGTGTGTCTGTGTGTGTGTGTGTGTTCCTGGTCGGCCTGCCTCCCACACCGCGGGGCCCTGACCCTGCCCCACAGGCACGTCTCCTCCTCCCCCATCTCGGCTCTCTTCCGTTCACGCAGCGGGTGGGTTGGGGGGCGGGGGGCAACGCCATCGTCGACCTGCGCCAATCCCAGCGCGTTTTTTTTTTTTTTTTTTAATTTCCCCCTCCAGCGACCCCATGTTAAATGGATATTCCAGCGTGCAGGTCAGAAGCTGTATCCCATTACCGGCGCTTTTATTTTTATGGCAGCAGCATGAAGCTCGGGAGGTTTGGGGGGGTGAACTTGGCCTCAGTGCCACTCAAGCAGGCTCCCTCTGTCTGCCTCTTCCGTATTACCGCATGTTCACCACATCCAGATTTAACCATGCTATGAATACAGTATTTATAGAGACTACATTTTTATATATTGCAAATTAAAAAAAACAACAACATAGGCGATTGTTGCCTGCGGCCTGCAGGGGGCGCGAACCTATTAACGCACAGTGGACCCACGCCTGGAATCTGCGTGTCCACGGGGCGTGACCGTACTAATAACGGGCGTGGTCATGAACCTCCACGAGTATCCGCCTTTTCCCCCGCAGCGCAACTGCATTTTATTTGCGCAGGAACACAGTCAGGGGACCACTAAAAGCCGCAGGGAAGAAGTGAAGAGGACGAGCACAATACACCGGAGTGTTCTGACTGTCTCATTTGAGGTGCGGACGCAGCGGTGGTCCAGCAGAAGAGGACGTGACAGACACTTTACCCATTCCAACCCTAAACGACACCATATCCGAAGATGGAGCGCAAAATCCCGGACTTCTCCGGCACTTGGGAGATGAAGAGTTCTGAGAACTTTGAGGAGCTCTTAAAAGTGTTGGGTAAGTGAGAGAAAATCGTTACACTTCAAAGAGTTCGCGATGATCTGTCTCCGTCAGTTTTTTTTCTTAATTATCTCTGTGCACCAACCGAGCATCAGCCTCTTTTACGCGCGGGCAGGGGGTCTTTGTCATTCTGTAGCCGGCAAAAAAATGCAAGTGCTTTGGCCCCCAGCCAGCGTCACCGACCACCCAAACCTCCCCCCCTCCCGGTTGGGCAGCCGTAACACAATAGAGACAAACGGCGGCACATCTGTCTGTGCCACTTGCAGGCCTCGGACTGCGTGCGTGTGCGCCCGTTGAATAGGCGCGCCATGACGCGTATACAGTGCAGGACAGTCTCGACGTGATCTAAAGTGACAGTCGCGGACAGCGAGGGGGCCGGGGGGGGAACACCTGCTGTTCGCAAGGTTTTGTCTGAGTCAGCGTGGTGCAGTGTGGGAGTGCGGACGTGTTTCATACCGCGTCCATTGTAGTTACTGAAGAGGAGATTGACGATGCGCGCGTTTGTGCATGCGTCTTCAATTACTTGTGCGCATGGCTTGTGGATGAGGAAATGGATGAAGAATGCAGGGAAAAACCAGGGGAAAAAAATGTCAAGTCCACTTTTTATTATTATTTTCACTGACAATAGCTTGGGGGGGGGGGGGGGGGGGGCGCACGGTTCTCAATTTACCGGTCGATCTTCGTTCCTACCCTCACCTATGGTCATGAGCTGTGGGTCGTGACCGAAAGAACAAGATCCCGGATACAAGCGGCCGAAATGAGTTTCCTCCGCAGGGTGTCCGGGCTCTCCTTTAGAGATAGGGTGAGAAGCTCGGTCATCCGGGAGGATCTCAGAGTAGAGCCGCTGCTCCTCCGCATTGAGAGGAGATAGATGAAGTGGCTGGGGCATCTGATTCGGATGTCTCCCGGACGCCTCCCTGGTGAGGTGTTCCGGGCACGTCCCACCGGGAGGAGACCCCGGGGACAACCCAGGACACGCTGGAGAGACTACGTCCTTCGTCTGGCCTGGGAACCCCTCGGGATCCCCTCGGAAGAGCTGGATGAAGTGGCTGGGGAGAGGGAAGTCTGGGCGTCCCTGCTAAAGCTACTGCCCCCGCGACCCGACCCGGATAAGCGGTAGAAAATGGATGGTTGGATGGATGGGACGCACGGTGTATAGTGGTTCGGCTGCCTGCTTCGCAGTTCTGAGGGTCGGGGTTCAAACCTTTCTAATCCTTATATTCATTGGAGACTCATAGGTGTGAAAAGTGTTTTTGTTTGTGTCTTGCAATTGACTGGCGACCTGTAGTCCAGGTTGTCCCTAGTCAGCTGGGATAGGCTCCAGCTCACCCGTCGTGGCCACACGTATTTAAAAAAAATATATGATGCAATGATTGAAAACATGTTACTTATTATGAAACTGTATGTGTTGAATGTTTTGGTGTTTTTTAAAAAACAGTTTCTCTGAGATTTGTTGGCAGAGTGGATCAAATGCACCTCACAGGTTCACCACTCTTGGTTGAGTATGTAATCCTAACCCAAACCAAGATCTAACCAAAATACCAATTTGACCTTTTACTCATGAACTCCAAAATAACCTCAATCAACAATAATGAGCATGTATCTTCATGGCGCATGTTCAATGGAGGTCCACCTTGAGCACGAAGGTGAGCCCCCCCTCCCCCCCAACACACACGCATCTCCATCTCAGGGTGAAGCGCAGCTGGATGCGACCTGTCAGCACCCACCGCGGCCCCGCTTCCCTCACTGCCTCTCCTCAACCCAAAGGCTTCCTCTGCTCCCTGATCTCTGACCCTTCCCTTGGTCGCTTGGCAAGCGTGCAGTCTGGCCAGGCCAGATCTGTTTGCGTTCAAGCCTTCTGGGTGTCTAAAAGTCAGCTCGTATGTAATCTGGAGCAGTTACTTGAGAAGCTTTGGGTCTCCCAGGTGCCTCCCAAAAGGCCCCCCACTTGGCTTTTAGGTAGACACAGAGAAATAGGGGGTCAGTTCATGTTTGCAGCTCAGCTTCCTGCTTGAAATAAACCCACATTGTCAGGAAAGAGACATCTTACTTGAGCTGTTAACTTTATATGAATCTTGACATGACTGGCAGGACGCACAGTCTAAAAGAGCATATATATATATATATATATATATATATATATATATATATATATATATATATATATATATATATAGTACATCTGTGGATCAATTTGTCCCCTATGAAATAATGGAAAGTAATTTAATACATTCCTTACTCAAACTATTGCTGTCATAAAACCTTCAGGTGATGATTCGTGTAACATTTAAATATTCTTCATCTTACAAGTGCAAAACATAGGTTAACCACTATACTAAATCAAATTAACTAAATAAAATAAAGAAAAACCACTCACTCAAATTGTGAAACACTAACATTTCAGAAAACACAAAAACAAAAGACGAAACACTAACATTTCAGGAAACAAAAACAAAAGATGAAACACTAACATTTCAGAAAACCCAAAAACAAAACACGAAACTGAAACACTCTTGCAAAAAGACTACACAAATTACAAATGCACAGAAGCTTTCCCCTACGGTGAAAATAAATTTTCGGATTTGCGAGCCGTGCCGTCACGTTGCCTCACCTCAAGCCATAGTACGTAAAGCATCAAATGTTGTTTAACATCAATGCTAAACTATACTCATAATGTATAATGTGCCTGTCGATGAAAAAGCATAGCTTGTGACCAGTTTTTGTGTTTTCTGAAATGTTAAGGCTTCTTTATACTGGCGCGGACGGCGACCGCGCAGACGTCACTGCGGCATTTTTTTTTTTTTGCCATTTCCGGTAGCCGTTTTTACTTTCCTTTCAGTAACAAGGAACAAAGCAACAACAATGGCGACGGCGACAGAACAAATGGACCTAGATGAGCGTTCTCCGCAGCGTTCGACGCGCAGCAACTATTTTTGTCGGGTGCGTGGCAAGCTACGCAGAGGTGCTGCGCAGGGCAATTCGTTGGTCACGTGATGCAATGCGGGCATTGTCAGCCGTGCGACCGCGGGAGTATAAAGAGACCTTTAGTGTTTCGTTTTTGTGTTCTCTGATATGTTAAAGTGTTTCGTCTTTTGTTTTTGTGATCTCTGATATGTTAAAGTGTTTCGTGTTTTGTTTTTGTTTTCTGAAATGTTAAAGTGTTTCGTTATTGTGTTTTCTGAAATGTTAGTGTTTCACAATTTGTTATATTGTTTTACACTTCCAGGCCACCGTAGTAAAGTATAGTCAGTTGTATTTATCTTGTTTATACAATACAGTTGCATTTAATCATTTAGAAATTTGTTTTAAAATTTTTTATTCAGGTACAATTTTTGTTTTATGTGGTATACATTTTAATTGAATCATTATTTAACTATTTTTTAAAAATATTCCTATATTTAAATGCAGTGTTATTTTACAAACTGCATAATGTTACAAGGCTTAAAAAAATATGTTATATACCTTTTAGGAATGAAAGCTCTGTCTTGTTTTTTATGAAACCTTGACTTACTACGCTACTGGATTTTAAGGTTGGCCATCACGGTCGTATTTGGTTAATTAAGTTTTTTTGTTTTTTTTAAGTGGTTCTTTGTGTGAAAAGAACGCTGCTTTAGATGCTCACTGAGCTGAAGTCTGGTATGATTTGCTTACACGTAATGGTTAGAACTGTGGTTTGGTATGACTTTTGAGACAGGATATTTCCAAACAATTCTGTCTGAACTCTGAACATTGTATGTAGATACCTCTTTGATTATTACAAGTCAAAATAGAGGTCAGATAGCAATTAATTGACATACATAATTCTGTATTAAATTGATTATTATCATCATTATTATTATTAAAGTGGAGCTACAATTCTAAAAGTAAGGTAAGCACATGCTCGATAAACAAGAAAAAAAAAGCAGAAAACTCCAAATGACAAAGTGACAATACACATACTGTACATGCAGTGTCGATATCCTGGTGCACTGTGAATGACTGGGCATTTTTCGGCGTGTATATATTTACTCTTGTTGACAGGTGGGAATGTGTGAGACCTGGGAAACCCAACTGGAAGGCGGGCAGACATACACACGACAATGTGCATACACTTCCCTTCGCACTTGGATACAGATTTTGAAGCACACACATACAGGCACAAGCACAGATACTGTATGAGCTCTTGCTGTCTTCCTGTGCTGTGTCATTCATTACCTTCTCTCATTAAGTCAGTTTTTACTTATTTTGTCTAAATGTAAGCACACCACAGATGTGGAGAAAAATACCCGTGGTAAGAAACCGTTTGGGTGTTACCGCAGAAACTGCATCTGTTTGTGCGTGCAAAGATGATTAAGTCTAGGCCGAATGCAGATGTGCTGGCAACGCTTTGTCATATGACCTCATTGTTACCTCTCTCATCATTAATGGATAAAATGTTAGAAAGTTTTGGCCCACACACTGTGCAACATGAGGTTTGTTTAATCCGCAGCAGTCTTGGTGTGACACAGAAGTCATCTGTTCTCTTGACCCGAGTGCACGCTTGTTTGGAAGAGTCTGAATGAGAATATTCATTCACAGTTGCACTGGTTACGCAAGTATTTACTTTGCAGGTTTTAGCCTTTGTTTGAACCTGAATTTTGAAATCAAGATGACTAAAGTGAATGGGAAAACAAGACACACTCAGGAGATGGTAATTCATTTGTCTCTGTTAGAGAAATAGATTTCTTTGCACCTCTGAAGTGCACTGTATTCTATGCCTCATAACCTCATAATCTTTTGTTTTAGTAAGAGGATATGAAGGTAAACCTTGTTCCTTTCGCTCTCTCATATTGTATTCTCACTTTCCTGTGAGACAAAGCATTATGTCTGTGGCAGTTGCATGAGGCAGATGATGACTGCTTGTTCATGTGTTTATGTATGACCTCTTCTAAGGAGAAATTTACACTTCTTAGAAAGAAGCCATCATGTTGTATCTGAAATGTCTCCTAGCATGCAAGGTTTTTATGAAATTGTACCTCTCATTATTCTCTAAATGCTTGTCCTGTCTCTTGTCTACTAAGGGGTTAACAGTTTTCCCTTGACAGTCTACAATTCCATCGTCATATTAATTGGGTTCAATAAAAAGGCTAACTTTTGTCTTGTGTGTGTTGCAGGTGTAAATGTGATGCTGCGCAAGATCGCAGTGAAGGCGGCGTCCAGGCCCTTTGTGGAGATCACGCAGGACGGCGAGACCCTGTCCATTAAGACCTCCACCACTGTCCGAAACACCCACATCACTTTCACTGTGGGACAGGAGTTCAATGAGAGCACAGTGGACGGACGTCCTTGCACGGTACACGAGATAGATGAGAACATTCCTACATTCTCTTCCCATCAAATCACAGCGGTGATGGGCGTGTGGAAACAGAGCTGTCCACATTACATCAATCTGTTTGATTTGGCCTGATAGCATATCTCCACCCATCCCTCGGTCTCTGAAGGCCTATCACGGCTCGGACTCTACGAACCCTTTTAACTTGCCGTCAACCCATGGTTCCCCCTCTTTCCCCCGTCTCACTCCAGTTTCTCCCTTTACTCTCCTAGTTTTCCCATAGGTGGCCTCTGTTTGTTTGTCTCCAAGGCATACACACAATCAGTGTTTGTGTCACTCTGGTAACAATGAGTGCATCGAAAGCTATCATGTAACAGCGCCCTTCTTGTTCCTCTGTGTGTCTCTATTAGCCAACACTCATAATCCCCCTGGCTCCCACTTCTGACTCACTCTTATACACTGGCATCTCACAGAACTGACCACAATGCATTGATGATCACTCAGAAGGAAAAGTTCACATTGAGTTCAATTATTTTTGAAAAAAGTCCAAACTGTCACAATCATAAAACCTTTATTAACCATACAGGCAGTGTTTTAATGAACGTTTTAACATTCTTCAATGTTACAAGCAACAAACATAAAGCAGCAAACCAGTCAGTAGCTAACTAGCTATCAGAATAAGCCAACATAGCAGTCTACATTTTTCCCATTGTGATCAATTCCATCTGGTAAAAGTCCAAACTGCCACCATAGTAAAATCTTTTTACATCATACCGGCATTGTTTAATCAACATTTTAACATTCTTAAATGTCATAAGTGACAAACATGAAGCAGCTAACCAGTCAGGCGCTAGCTAGCTAGCATAAGAAGCTAACATAGCACTATACAACTTCACTCTGCGCTCTTTCTTTTCAAATACAGTGGTATGTTGACTTATAAGTGCACTAAATTACGAGTTTTCCGAGTTATGAGGCACTGCTTGGTCGATCTTTTTGTTCCTTTATGTTGCAACCCAAAATTTAAGATAGGCTACGAGTGAGCTTCAGATATGCCGTACGGCATCCTGCTTCCCACGCACCATTTTGGATGAGTAAATTAAGTTACAAGCTCAGTTGTGGAACAAATTAAACGGGGGCGGAGCCACAGGGTGGCCAGGGGGGGCTGCGGACATGCCAGACTGTTTTGTTTCATTCCGAAAGAGCCATTAGACTCCAAGGAAGAACGGGAACAATTCCATTCACACACCCCTACCCCATCTCCCAATTGACAACTGGTTTTCAGTGGGGAGAAATCTAGATCATGAGATCAATAACAATTAGTGAGGTATGCTGCAGCTTACGATATATTCTTATCCTCATATAATTACATTTAATGTCCAAAATTTATCTATAAGTAAACATTATTGCTATGATTTTGGTTGAACTCCACTTTTTATGATCTTTAAGTTAAGGAGCTGGACTTTGGAGGAACCACTGTACATTCATACTGTACATTAATCTTGTGATCTCCAGTTACCTTATCAAGACGTCTTGTGTTTGTCTCTCTCATTGCTCAGAGTTCTCCTCGTTGGGAGACGGACAGCAAGATCAGCTGCGAGCAGACTCTGCAGAAAGGGGAGGGGCCTAAAACCTCCTGGACCCGGGAGATAACCAACGATGGCAAGCTGATCCTGGTAAAGAGAGTGGGAAGAAAAACACTTTCGGACTTTTTCTTCTGGGATTCACAGGAATTGATTAACAGTATTATTTCACCACTTTCGTCTCTTTTCAGACCATGAGAGCAGATGACGTGGTGTGCACCAGAGTATACGAGCGGCAATGAACAAGAGCACTTTTGGTTCTTCCACGTCTCCTGCGTCACCACGCAAGACTCCACCAGCGGGAGATGGCAGCCTTGACTTTTTTTTCCTATTCCAATTGCTGCACCGTGTAATTAGTGTAATAACTGCATTCTCTCTTGTGTCTTAGCCCTGCACTCTTTTACCATTTTTCTGGCTCTCATCAAAATGTTACGAATTTAAAATATGTAAATGCATTGTATGACTGACGTGCGGCTCTTTTATTCGCCATGTGTGGATGCTTGTTGCCAATTGTATTCATGAGCTTATTTTTACACTTTGTTTCTTTGGCCCTCGCTAACGTTTTCTATATCATCTGATATTTATTACCACACTACAGTACTGCCAAGGTTTTTACTTTGTGTCTCACTTATATGATGTGATCCTTTGAAGCAACCTTTCTTATGGGAAAACAATAAAGCAGCAACTTTGACTTAAGACTGAAGTAGTTGCAGAATTTGTCCACATTGGAGGACTCCATCTTATTTTAGGCTTTCAGTCAGCTGTCCACAAATAGAATAACTTGCCTGTACCCTCCTTTTACACTCTGTCAATCATCTCCCTTGGCGCGTTTCAAGTAGGCAAATATTTCCATTTCACTTCCCCCCCTCCGTCTTCACTCGCTCATCACACATTTCATACAGACCTGGTCATCCGGCAGATCTCTGTGGGTCCTAAGTTACTGCCAGGAAACAACATGGCATTTAACATTTGGTTACATTCACATTTCAGTGGAAAGTATGCTTGCTCCAAAGGAACAGTTTTGATTTGCGCAGAAGAAATAAGAAACCGGGTGACAGCCTCAATAAGCTGTTAGAAATGGTCAGTGCAGAATGAAAGGTTAAAATTACAGTGGAACCTCCAAAGATGAATGCATTAGAAAAAAATTTTTTAGTTTGACCCACATTTTCTGGAAAATTATGGTTTGGAATGTCAGATTTTGGACATCACAAAGCATGACATTAGCATATTACACAAGCTGTCACTCAACCTCGTTTCAGCGAGCATCCAAGGGTGAAATATGCCGCGTGTTTTCTGGATTTTTTGCAACATTTTGGAAATAAGGACAGTGGTACAAAGAAGAAGCACTATGACTACAGAGCCTAGTGTTTAGTTGTTTTTGATGAATTCATATTAGAATGGTGTTGGATTTATCTTGCCCAACATTATAAAAAATAGACACAAAAGGAATGAAGACGCTGGTTTCTTTTTCTCATGAGGAGGGCGCATGGGAGATTGTTCAGATTACAGCCTCTCAAAACGCTCTAAACAATCTCTCCCGTCGCTCCTGCATTTATTTGAAAATAGGAAGGTTTCTAAGTTTACAAGACATAACGTACTAAGCTACAAGACACAACACACTAAGGGTAGGGTTTCAAGGTGAAAACATGGCACCAACACCTGCCACGTCCCGGCCACGTCCTTCTCTCAGATGATTCCTGCTGAGTCATCTTCTTGAAGGCGAGACATCTTTCTTTCTAAAAATTGTCCATAATACTAATGCAAGCTAAGCAAATAAATGATAACTTCTACAATATATCCAACAAATGGCTAACATCTGCTTATATTTAAATGACGGTAAATAATGTTAAATGGTATTGAAAACATTGCCTGTACCGTTGTAAAATGCTTTCTGACAGTTTTTGCGGCAGTTCAATTGGCCAATATCACTGAATGGATTGTTTTGGACTTTGGAAGTTCCACAGGAGCTAAAAGTAACAGATTATGTTTGATACTTATTTTTATTAACACAAAATTTATGGAGGAAAAAGCTTCAAGAACACCGGAAAGGAATCTTGCTGCAGGGGAGACAGAATTTAGGTAAGCTTCTCACAATGTGTGACCCCTTGTCCTCTTAAGTCCGCTTCTAAACACGTCCAGATGGTCTAAACTCTAGTTCTGCTTAAGAGCAACTCTATAGCCAATTAGCTAACAAGATCCTGTATATTTATTAGGTTGTTGTCATTCAGATAAAGCCAATGTGTACAAACAACCTAACAACCACTTGCAAGGAACTGAGAGGAGACATTAACTTCTGTGAGTCTGTATCATGCGATTGGCTGGCAACCAGTTCAGGGTGTACCCCGCCTCCTGCCCGATGACAGCTGGGATAGGCTCCAGCACACCTGCGACCCTAGTGAGGAGAAGCGGCTCAGAAAATGGATGGATGGATGGAGTCTGTATCAACTGCCTCATTAAAGAGGTGTGTATCCAGTGTTTCCCATTTATTGAGCCAAATCACACATTTTGCATTAGAAAAATGTCACAGCACTCCACCAAACAAATATTCGAGAAAAAGTATGAATACTGAAATAATGATGATATCATCTCAATTTACTCACAAAATGACAGTGTGAAATCTGGGCGAGTTTAATTGAGCACAAAGCTGATATAAATGTGGAAGCCATGACTTAATCTGTTGTATGAATGGCAACAGGTGGCTACACAGATTAGTTGTACCTTCTGCCATCAAATGGAAGAGCATTGAATTGTTCTGCCTGTCACTATGTGTCGCTGGCATTGACAGATTAACAAACAAATACAGTAGATGTAATGACCAAATAATAATTTTTGGACAAATTAAGTGTAATTGGATAATTTCACACACCGCCCTGGTTAAGAATCACTGAACTCATCTGTAACACCCTGTTGAGGTACAGTAATCACAAACTCAACCAATCAAGGTCAGACTTGTACGAATCTATTTTCGTGACTGGCGTAAATCTGGCGCGGCGGGTGGCGTAAAACTCGGCGCGGCGGTCCGCTCGCATTTCCTAGTATATTTGAGGTTTCATGCAGATATTCTTTGAAATCCCTACGATAATCTGATTGAGGATATATTTTTCTGTGATTTTGCTAGTGCAAATGTGATTTAAATTGATAAATTCGCACACACACCGCTGGCGTGATTGCTTGTGATGTAACTCTGATCGGCGTGGCTCATATATTTTATGTTGCTTGCAATGCTAATTTCATGAATTTACTCAACGGCAAATGCCTCTGCTGTGCTATATTCATTCCTTACTACCATGTATTTGAACAACGTATGTATTGTTTGGTCATTCTCTGCTTTTTTTTGTTTTGTGCAACATTGTCTCATTTAACTTTGGAATTAATTAAGAATGATTAATATGATTTATTATATGTTGTCAGTTTCTGCATTTTTTCTGTGTTGTGTGACGATACCAATCAAAAAACAAAAAATTCAAAATAGCCATAATTTACTAATTTTCAACAATGACTCAGAGGGTTTGACGCCCGCTATTCACATAATATTTACGAATGAAATATGTCTGACATCCACCACACGTCTGAGGAGCTCACGTATGTCTGCCTGCGCTCCGATCGAATTCAATCGCGTTAGACCAGCTGCGCCAGGACTTAGACGTGGTCTCACCAGGCATAGCTTTAGACCAACTTTGTGACACCAAATTGTCACTCCACCGGTCGATTGTCAAAGGACACGCTCTCACTGCGCTGGAACACCCAGCTTGGTGTAGACCGGTCTGCCAAATGGGCAAACAAGCGTAACGAGCCTTGCGCTTGCACAAAAATCAGGATAAGCCAGCATTTGTGCCCAGCTGGATCTGCGTCGTCTACAAAAATAGAGCCCAGAGTTCAAACACAAAAGGCATTTTAATAAAATTATTATTATTATTATTGTTCAAGGTTCAAGCTCATATTTTCTATTGAGGGGAATATAAATTAATATGAATTAAGCAATTAGGAGGCTAATTTGGAAAAATACACATTTTATTGAAAAAGTTATTTGATTTCATTGCATTGGAAAACCAGATAACTTAAAATTTCACTGAAATTGTATTATTATAATAGCAGTATTTAGTATTACATTATGCTAAATTCATAACAGGTGAGTGTACGAGAACTACAGTCTCTTGAACTAATTCTTAATCCTAGCCTTTCAAAAGGGAGAGACAAGTCACACTGAGTGCACAGTCAGCAACCTTCTTTGCTGCTGCTATCATCAAGATCCTGTCAACCAGCTCCATTAAGATCAACATTGGCGAAGGCTTGCTCGTAGAATTTGCGGACCTCATTACTAACACCAATCTCACCAATCTGAGGAGTTTCATGACATCATCTCTCTCGGGCTGTTTCACGCAATTATATTTTACACTCACTTTCAAGCACAATCAAAGCTGTATTAGCAGCAAGTTAATAAGAAAAAAATAGGCAAACACATGGTGCAACGGGTGGTGAGTTAGTAATGATTTAAATACACATGGGCTTGTGACTGGCTTCAATAGTGATGACGCGAACTGCAGTAAAATGTGTATGGCACATGTCAGTTTCTGAAATAAAACTTATTTTCAACAAGTTTTTCATAGGAGTTTGGTATTGTAAGTTTATAAAATTTGACATCGAACAATGCCGTGATGGGCAGTCGGCCTGGAGGCGTGGCTCTATTTTTGTCTAAATGGCGCTTGCAGGCTTTACCGCTTGTCGGCTTTTGCTTTCACTTGTACCTGATGAAATGGTAACTGAGGTAGGTGACTTCATACAAGTGGATATCAGTTTGGGGGAACTCTTTGGTCAAGTGGTCGGAGAGTCAAGGTCAAGTGGGCGTATCCCCAATGGCAGGAAATGCCAAGGGGATTACAAAGTACAGCTGATTGAGAGCAGATGTGCTTAACAAGGAGAAGGTCGTCAAGGGACATGGAAGAGGAAAACGGGTTGCGAAGAATGATGGATCACTTGGAGGTCTCATGACACCAAACACAAGAAGAAGTGTTGTGGGGGGGGGGGTTGTTATCGAGGAATTTAGTGATGGTAAAACAGCTTCCCTTCCTCTTACAAACTATCTTCTTTATTCCTCCTTTTTGCCCTACAGCTGTGTGCAGTTACAGTGTGACCCCAATAAAGCCCCCCCACTACCTCCTGCCCTAATAAAAGGGATAAATAACTATCCCTCCCTAGCTGTTTATTATCCCCTGGGGCAGTAAAAGGCAGCTGTCACGTCTCGCTTCAAAATCCCTGACTTACACCAGACCCCGTATAACACGTACACACAAAACAAAAACAAAAAAAACGCACACACATTCTGAGAACCCTTAACACGTATACCATCAAACACTCGCAGTGTACGCACAGCTCGTAAAACACCGAAGTGGCTCACCCAAAAGGTGACCAGACAGCACAGTGTACCAATACCTGGGAAAGTTCATATAAGAATGTCTGCAAAAACAAGAACAAAGTGAAAACATGCTCTCTGCTGCTCGCATCCATTAGGACTGAACAGTTTGGCAACATCGAGAGGAAAATACCTTCAAGAGACAAGAGAAAATCAGCTCCAGAATCTGAAACTACGATCAGAAACTGTTGCCATCACCAAACATGCGCAGGCCATTTAAAGTAACTTTTTAACATTCCTTAAAGTCATGTGTGCAAAATAAAATTAGTCACTATCAATACCCTAACTTAAAAACATCAGAAGTTACTGTAAATGACGACAGACAGGGGTGTAATGCTATGTTGATGTGCCTCATACATCTCTCTTTTTAGCATTCTTGAGTGTTACACAAGTGTAAAAAGATGTTGTAAAACGTAAAAACTAGTCATAGGAATTTCTCAGTTTCAAATATGAGGAAAATGTATTATTATTTTTAAAATATTTATTGAAATAATAATGGTATAATAACAACAACAACAACAATAAAAATAATAATATCCATCCATTTTCTGAGCCGCTTCTCCTCACTAGGGTCACGGGCGTGCTGGAGCCTATCCCAGCTATCATCGACACCCTGAACTGGTTGCCAGCCAATCGCAGGGCACATACAAACTAATTATTTTTAAAAAGGCCGCACAGTGGACAACTGGTTAACAAAAACAAAAACATTCACATTTCAATGATATAAAAATTTTGGAAAACTACAATAGAAAACTTTAGGGCCGACTGGTTAGCAAATCTGCCTCACAGTTCTGAGGACCTGGATTCAAATCCGGCTTCGCCTGTGTGGACTTTGCATGTTTTCCCTGTGCCTGCATGGGTTTTCTCCAGGTACTCCGGTTTCCTCCAACATTCCCAAAACATGCATGGTAGGGTAATTGAAGACTCTAAATTGCCCATAGGTGTGAATGTGACTGTGAATGATTGTTTGTCTATATGTGCCCTTCAATTGTCTGGGGACCAGTTCAGTGTGTACCCCGCCTCTCGCCCAGAGTTAGTTGAGATAGGCGCCAGCACGCCCGTGACTCTAGTGAAACTAAGCAGTACAGAAAATGGATGGATAATAATAATACTAATAATAATTGAGAGATTATTCAATTATTAAAATAAAATAATTATTAGTTGCAGCCCTAAAGGGCTCCCAATCCCACTAATCTACTACTGTACATTCTTCTGTACAAGTTTTTTTTGTTTCTCTGCCATCTTTATGTGAAACCGGTCCATAGTGCAAAAAAGGTTGAGGACCGAGTGTACTGTGCCAAAAAATAGTGTACTGTGCCAAAAAATATCAATGTCATCAATTAATCGACCTTAAATCAACTTTCATCACATTATAGTCGACTACAAACCAACCTCCTTTAGTCAGTGAACCACTACTACAGTAGATAGACACAAAGACCCTTAAGAGATAGCATTGTTGGAACATATCCATGAAAAACATACATGTCAAAGCAGAACATCTACAGTATAATGATGTCAAGAGAACAGAAACAAACCTTGGGGAGAGAAGTTAGTTCGGGTACCCGGGGGGGCCACTGTCAAGTGTGGGTTTGATCGATGGCTTCCTTTCAAGGGGGAGAGGTGTGTGTATACTTCTGCAAACTTCAGGACATGTCACAAAAGGCAAGGTGGGTGATTTGTGGTCTGACTGAAGCAATAATTGCGGCACAGGTCAAGTTCAATCTGCGCTAGCTAGTAAAAAGTGGAAGGGCTCATGAAATAAGACCCTCTGGGGACAAATGCATGGAGCATGATGGGTAAAGAGGGGGCCTGTTTCACTTCTCAATCATATAAAGCACCCGCACAATGGTGATGACAACATTCTCAGACTGAACATTATCTCTGTCCATTACATTAATGTATTCTCTTACACAAGTGATGCGCATTTCAAATGTTTGGACGCAACGCATCCATCACCAGTGGAAATCCAAACTGAACCACCCAAGAGCTTAATTGTATTCATATTGCGTACAGTGGTATTGTACTGTGACGGCAATCAACATTTTGGTTGGTCAACATTCAAAACGAAATTTCTCATTTATATCAATTTGATAAGGAATAATTTATTCATGAGTCCGAACTGCTAGCATTATAAAACCACAAATTGTAGAAGAATTTTTTTAAGTAAGATTTTAACATTAGTCATTATCGTACCAGTGTAAGTGGAAGTTAATCATTCTAAATTAAATAAAACAGTCTTTAACGAAGGAGGAATGTTAATTAAAGTTGCGTTGCTAATGCACCTCACCTCACACTTGTAAACTGCCACACAATTATAAAATACAGCACAATAGTTACAGGTGTGCATTCTTTATAAACACACAGGAGATCACAAAAAGCCAAAGGAAACAACTAAACACACACACGCAGTGAAATTCTTTGATGCTGACTGAAATGACGTCTAGAAGTGTGCTGATGTCCTGTATTGTGACAGTTTGGCGGTTCCAGTGCATATGTAAACTTATGGGATGTCAAACCTATATTTTGACATTCATAATTATTAAGGATATTGAATTATCTCAAAATCAGACCATTTCTTTCATTGAGGTCCATTAACAAGTGGAAGATAATATGCAGCGGGTAAGCCTGGAAATGGAATTCATACACTTTGGTGCATGGCCCCACCCTGGACATTCAAACCAACCCTGCTTCAATTATATCTAATGTCTGGGAAGAAACAAACTTCCTCAGGAGAAAAAAAACAAATGAAAGATGATAGCTGTGGAGAGTTTGAGTCAGACTGAAGGAGGTGGAATGAGGTTTTTAAACTTCCTTACATGGTGACTCATCCGCTTAACGCCAGACATCATCAAACAAGAGTATATCCAAACCTTTATCACCCCCCCCTTTTGTGAAACAATGGGGTCTTACAGTATACTAGTCTTGAATTAGGTCTTTGTAGGGATGAAGAATGTAATGATGATGAATCTAATTACAGACTCAGTAACTGACTGAGGATAGACAGGGGCCAGAGAGACGCAACACAGTATTAGAGACTCAGAGAGTGAGTTTTCACCTGTGTAACCCTGCCATGCATGACGTTTGATTCCCGCTTACATGAGCTTGAACTTGCCAGCCTCTCCCGCTCGCCTCCCCCCCTGCCTCCCCCTTGTCTTTCCTCTTTTGACTAATTCCAGATGATGGCCCAGCCAAAGCATAGCTGAGACAAGC